>NC_044905.1:70475933-70645855 GCF_001633185.2 Quercus lobata
TTATGATTATATTTTTTTATGAAGTCATTTATTATATCATTTAAAGAAATGTATGATGTGTCATTTAGTATATCATTTATTAAATTCATTTACTACACTGAGCTTAGAAAATGATGTGTCACCAATCATAAATAGACAATTCTAATATTCAATTATGAGGATATTGAAGACCACCAATCACATTTATTGCCATATCAATTTGTAAGCTTTATATAGTAAAACTTGTAGTATTTTTAGGATTTCCCTTTTATTTTTATTTTTTCTAAATTAAAAGATGATAATAATGATACTTATTAATATGTATTTATTATGATTGTATTTTTTTATGAAGTCATTTATTATATCATTTAAAGAAATATAAGATGTGACAAGATTGTAATGAATGGTATATTATAGGAAGTTTTACATATTAAAATTAAGGAAAATTACGCTTTTTCTCCCTTAACAATTGGGTCATTTGCAAGTTCCCCTCTCAAGAGTATTTTAGTAATTTCATTGTGAAATATTATAGGAACCAAAAGATTTTGTAATGTGTTAATGGTTTAACTAACGACAAGGGGTATTTGTTCATTTTCAATTGTGAAGGGGAAACATTACTCAATTTTATAGTTTAAGGGGAAATTATGAACTACCTCATAAATAAAGGGGGAAAGTGCTTTTGTCTCCAAAAAAAAAAAAAAAAAACACTTAAACTCACTTTGATGGGAAGGTTTGGCACCTCGATGTCAGCTTTTCGCCACTTGAGATTGTAGACTTGTAGTGTGTTCCAATGGTTGGATTGTTCTCCCATTAAAGTGGTGCGTGAGCTATGTACAATTCAAAATGTTGTGAGACAATTTGGTCCATATCCAGTGCATGGGTTAGAGCATTTCCAATAAGCTCTCTAAAGCCATTTTACTAAAAAATTTGGAGAGTAAACCCACAAAAATCAGCTCCAATAGTCTCTCCTAGGGATGGCAATTTTTCCCTACCCCGCTTAACCTGCCCCTCCCCACTTCACCTCGAGTGGGTTTTCCTTGCCCCGCAAAGGTGGTGGGGCAAGATTTTAGCCTCGCACCTCAGGGCGGAGCAAGGATGGGTTTAAACTTTTTAAACCCACCCCGCCTTGCCCCTCCCCGTCCCTGCCCCGCCCCGCCCCGCCCCGCCCTGCCCCACGTTGCTAAGGGTTATAATTGTAAATTTTTCATACCCTAAAACTTTACTATTTAAACAAACATATCAATATTAACTTATTTTATTCTACCCAATGTGGTTCTCTGCCTTTATTTTATTATGTGTTATACTATGAGATTTTTATTTTTATTTTTTATTTTATGATTGTCTTGTTAAACACTTAGATATATTATTCAATTTTTTCTAAAAATTGATTTGATTTGATGGGATAAATTTAGTTGTAATTTTAAGTATATTTTTATTAATGAAATAGGTTTCATTAAAAAAATTTTACTAGTTGTAGGGCAAATTAACAAAAAGTAGAGTTTTACGAGTTGAGGCGGGGCTTCGCGGGGGCCTTAATGGGCGAGGATGGGGTGAGAGAATTTTCCCCCCATATTAAAATTAAGGAAAATTACGCTTTTTCTCCCTTAACATTTGGGTCATTTGCAAGTTCCCCTCTCAAGAGTATTTTAGTAATTTCATTGTGAAATATTATAGGAACCAAAAGATTTTGTAATGTGTTAATGGTTTAACTAACGACAAGGGGTATTTGTTCATTTTCAATTGTGAAGGGGAAACATTACTCAATTTTATAGTTTAAGGGGAAATTATGAACTACCTCATAAATAAAGGGGGAAAGTGCTTTTGTCTCCAAAAAAAAAAAAAAAAAACACTTAAACTCACTTTGATGGGAAGGTTTGGCACCTCGATGTCAGCTTTTCGCCACTTGAGATTGTAGACTTGTAGTGTGTTCCAATGGTTGGATTGTTCTCCCATTAAAGTGGTGCGTGAGCTATGTACAATTCAAAATGTTGTGAGACAATTTGGTCCATATCCAGTGCATGGGTTAGAGCATTTCCAATAAGCTCTCTAAAGCCATTTTACTAAAAAATTTGGAGAGTAAACCCACAAAAATCAGCTCCAATAGTCTCTCCTAGGGATGGCAATTTTTCCCTACCCCGCTTAACCTGCCCCTCCCCACTTCACCTCGAGTGGGTTTTCCTTGCCCCGCAAAGGTGGTGGGGCAAGATTTTAGCCTCGCACCTCAGGGCGGAGCAAGGATGGGTTTAAACTTTTTAAACCCACCCCGCCTTGCCCCTCCCCGTCCCTGCCCCGCCCCGCCCCGCCCCGCCCTGCCCCACGTTGCTAAGGGTTATAATTGTAAATTTTTCATACCCTAAAACTTTACTATTTAAACAAACATATCAATATTAACTTATTTTATTCTACCCAATGTGGTTCTCTGCCTTTATTTTATTATGTGTTATACTATGAGATTTTTATTTTTATTTTTTATTTTATGATTGTCTTGTTAAACACTTAGATATATTATTCAATTTTTTCTAAAAATTGATTTGATTTGATGGGATAAATTTAGTTGTAATTTTAAGTATATTTTTATTAATGAAATAGGTTTCATTAAAAAAATTTTACTAGTTGTAGGGCAAATTAACAAAAAGTAGAGTTTTACGAGTTGAGGCGGGGCTTTGCGGGGCCTTAATGGGCGAGAATGGGGTGAGAGAATTTTCCCCGTCATACGGGGCGGGACGGGGATGGGGCAAGACAAAATCATGCGGGGTGGGGACGAAGACCCCTTCCTTCGACCCCGCCCCGCCTCATTGCCATCCCTAGTCTCTCCAAAATGTACTTTTTTTAAGAGTTGCTACAGTAGCTCTCTTCACCAAGAGAGTACTGTTCATTCTCTAATCCATTTTATATCCTTAAAAATTTTTACACTTGGATAAATTGAAATAAAAAATTTGGCATAACAAATTAAAATTTCAGTCTTTTATCTCAACAACTACAAAGTACAACAAAACATAATCCAAAAAAAATACAAATCTCAATGGAATCACAAAACACAAATTTTCTCATAAACTAATTAAATTATAAAAATAAAAGGGAAGGAAAAAAAAAAAAAAAAAAAAAAACCAACCTACCCCATTTGGACTAAATGTCATTGGAATTGGGGAGGAGGACAAACGGCTATAAAGGCGGTGCAAATGACGAAGGACGAAGAAGACACAACTCTCTCTCTCTCTCTCCTAAGAACGAACCAAATTAGTTTGTTTAAGTGAAATGTGTGGGTGTGACCTTTATATTTTTATGTTTTGATGGGAGAAATGCGGGGCCTTCCACCTTCCGGCTTCCTACTTTATTTTTTTTTATATGATACCAAGTGTTTGCTAAAAAAACTTTTTTTAAGTTTTTTTTTTGTTTTTTTGTTTTTTGCGGGAAATTAATTAGAAGTTAATGAATAGGAATAATAATCCCTTAAATTAAGAATATATATATATATATATATATATATATATATATAAAGAGAGAGAGAGAGAGAGAGTCCAAAGGGATACTGATAACTTAATGAATATTAATAATTAAAATATAAAAACTAACGATTTTTTAGAGAATAATTAATGAATAAAATCATTCCAAATATACATAGATTTGATAAATTCTAAATCACATATAATTTTCAAAAGACTTGCACAAGACTAACATAAATTTGATAAGGACTAACAAAAAAAATAATGCAAGCATGAAAATTAAAATTAGACCGTTAACAAAATAGATGGTTGGAAATTTGAAATTATAATATTTAAATGGGATAGAGAATATTGGAAAGTATATTGCTCTTTATAATTAGATCAAGACATCAATCAAATTTTGGTGTAAGTAGGGATTGAACTCCATATTTCTTATTCAACTAGGAAATTATTAGGTACTCCGGAGTACCATAAATGTGTGTTTCCTTTTCTCACATAAATGATATTCCCTCTCCGGGAGTACACAATAATTTTTCATTTAACTATTAAAAACTTTACCAATTGAGCTAACTGAAACCTACAATAACATGGATTCTTAGTTTCTTACTACATTGAGAGTTGGACCAGGTAAAAGTAATTATTCACTCTCTCAATAGTATAAATATTTGAAGAGGTTATTCGAAATATGCTTAGTGGGAAAGTTTTGTCAAGACATTACTGGCCACGACAACACATTTGATTGGTCTGAAAGTTGTTGGAGAGGAGCCGAACCTAGGCGTTAAGTTATACTATATTTAATTATGTATACGTTTCAATAATTTCTCTCTCTCTCTCTCTCTCTCTCTCTCTCTCTCTCTCTCTCTCTCTCTCTCTAGTAGTAGTCTTATCTTATAGGCTAATTTCGTTTTAACTTTCCTCCGAAAACGACCAGCTAATGAAAACTCAATAAGTGAGTCCTATTCCTATACACACACACACACTAACACTACTTCCTCGTTTCTTTAATTAAAGACGTAGGTCAACCACGATAATGATGTAAATAAAAAGGGTACTATTACTATCACCCATAAACACACTTCTCATTTGGCCTCAAATTTCTACAACAACAACCAAAAAAAAAAACACACACACACAGTTCTCATTGAAATTTGAACTTTCTAAGAACACTACACCTCTAGATGCGTGTTTGAACACATTGATTTTGATTTCTCTAACCAAGAAAACAAGTTTGCATTAAACAAATACAATACTATACTGTTTGTATATGCTCCATGTCGTGAAGGGTCATGTACTTAAAATTTGACAATGTGCGCTGTGAGATTCGTTATTATGGATGGCTATGATTGATTTATTATCTTTTCAGATTATTATCTATATTATCATCTTACTCTTTTCTTTAATCAGAGCATTTATTTTGTTAGCTGTTTAATTTTTAATAGTATTAGTAGGGTCCTTGGAATCTGTTCTTCCTCTAGAATTCTTCATCCTACTACAATAATGCCAAACTATACTACTACTTTTAATTTCAATACCTTTCATAAACGGTGATAGCTTAGTAGCCTATAATAATGTTTAGAGGTTTACGTAAAAGATCAGCAATTGATTTATTGTTGCTAGCTATCTGATCCCCAGACCAATAGTGTAGTCAGTGGCACTAGTAACAATAACAAGAACAGTGCCACTTTGTTATATTAGTTTGAAACTCCATATTTTGTTTCCTCCCTAGGAGTGGCAGTAGCAATAACAGGAACAGTGACACTGTGTATCGCAGCGTAATAGAGCTCTTTCATTAATCATCGATCACACTATTTGGACAACTAGTTAAGGCAAATCAGCCCTAAGCTTTGAAAGCCGAACAACTCTCTGTTTGTGCTGTGGCTCCTAAGTCCTAGCAGTAAATGCGTTGGCAAAAGCGAAAGCAATTATTGTATAATAATTTACACTAATTCTACCTTTTGCGAGCTAATAAAGCCAAAGCCGTAAGCTAGATTCCTCTAAATCTACATCTTATAACCAGCTAGAAAACTCCAGGGACCGACGAATCTTAGCCCTCTAATCAGGCCAATTGGCAAGAAGCCAATGTCAGTATGTAGATTGTAGACTGTAGTCTGTATACTATAGTTGTGTGTGTCTATATACATATATATTTTTAAATGTGCTAGAATTGTATTTTAAGCCAGGGTTAAAAGAACATTAAGGAAAAGGACATAATTTTCTTCATATTAGTTCGTAGGAATGTTTTTCCAATCCATAATGATAGGCCATGAATGTATTCACTCATTATGATATATTAATTGATTAATTAGTCAAATTTATTAATTAATCAAATTAACATATAAAATGCGTGGCAGCACAAATAAATCATCAATTAAACTAAATATGCAGCGAAAATTAAATTAACACGGTGATTTGTTTACGAATGGAGAAAACCTACACGGCAAAAACCACACCGGGTGATTTTAAGGTTACCACTCTCGAGAATCCACTATTATCAAAACAAGCGTTTACAAGTAAAGGAATCACAGTACCTTATACCAACTTATAATTGAACCATTACCCCAATACTCAATTGGACTTGTTTTGTAGTGACAATCTCTCCTTTCAATGCATGGCTCCTAGTACGTGACTAATCAATAGATGCACAGATCCCAGTATGTGACTTAATCACCAACTTAAGAAAGATGTTAGTTGCAAAGTTCTTTAGTTTATTCAGGCGATGAAAATCAAAAAGCTACTTGGTCACAAAACTCTACAGTGTACAAATACAGTAGCTTTTTCAAGAAAAAAATGAACTAGGGTAAATTCTATCTCCGATCACAATTTGCATAAACAAGACTTTACTTCACACTTATGCAACTGTGCAACATTTGACGACTCTTAAAATAATCCTTATATATGTTTAGGGTTGTGAGAAAAGAAAGTCTAAACACATACTCACGGATTGGATGAAAATCAGTTCTGAAAAATTGAATTTCATAAGCTTCGATAGATAGCCATCTATCGAGATAGCTGTCGAGCCATGGGCTTCAGCAGTTTTTAAACCTTGATAGATGCTAGCTGTCGAGCTTTAAAATCCAACACTTTATTACTTGATTCTTGGATAGACTTGCATGGTTTTAACACTTGAACTTGAAACCTTATTTCTTGAAGAATTGAACACATCCTAGATCTATCCAATTACAAGTAAAGTGCGTTTTTTTTAAAGGATTAACCAATTACATAAAATATTGATACATATTCCTAACATTGAATCACATATGTCCTAACACATAATATAAAGTAATTCAAATAAAAATTCATATGTGCCTTAGGGTGTCTACCAGCTAGTTGGTTTGGTCGGATTGCTACCAACTCACACCCGACCTGATTGTATTGGGTCTTGGAAACTTAGGCTGTGTTTGGTTCCCGTAAAATATTTTCCGGAAAATAAATATTTTTCGGAAATGCTATTTTCGGGAAAGGAAAATATTTTCAAGTGTTTGGTTGCATTCCAAAAAATATTTTGGAAAATATTTTCTGGTGTTTGGTTGTATTCTTGAAAATGCTCTAGAAAACCCATTTTTATCATGTTTCTCACATTTTCTCAACTTCCAAACAAATATTAATATCATTTCTCAGTAAATAAACACAAAAGAAACAAATCCCAACAAAAAAAATTCATCAAATCCGGTCAAATTGAGAGAGAGAGAGAGGTGACTGGGTTTGATGAATGGGGACGACAAAGCTGGGTCGGGGACGACGAATCTGGGTCGAGGACGACGAAGCTGGGTCGAGGACGACGAAGCTGGGTTGGGGACGACAAATCTGGGTCAAGGACAATCAGTTTTGGGGTCTGACGAGAACGATCGGTTTTGGGTGGATCAGTGTTGGGGTGCGACGATCTTGTCGATAGTGCAATCAGCGCGATGAGGGTCTGAGATGGTGCGATCGAATGGGTTTTCTGGGTTTGACGAATGGGTTTGGGCATTGCTCGACGAACGAGCTCAGTCTTGGGTTTTCTAGGTTCGTCGAAGTCGGTTTCTGGGTTCGTTGGAGTCAGTTTCTGGGTTTGGTCTCTTCTTCCTCTCTCTCTCTCTCTATTTTCCGGAAAATGATATTTGAAGGTAAAATAAAAACGGAAATCATTTTACACCCCAACACACAGTCAACTGAAAAGCATTTCTGGAAAATTTATTTTCCATGCGCAACCAAACACCCGCATTTACGAAAAAACATTTCCGGAAGTGATTTTCACCCAAAACAAACACAGCCTTAGACCAATTGCCTACTTTTAGAACATGGGTCACTGATTGAAAAACCATTTGATTTTCGATGGTTAGATCAATCAAAGTTGCCGCCCTCCTTGTCGATGGTGGCTCGTGGCAAAGATCTTAAGATCTCTGTTCGATCTAATGGAGATCTCACCAGATCTAGCAAAGATCTCATCAATTATAGTGAGATCATCACTAGATCTTGCACTATAATCAAAGTGGAGATCTAGAGTAGTGACCCGCCAAAGAAGAAAAAATGAAGGTAGTATATGGCGGACCGGTTATAGTTGAAACTCTAGGAAGGGAGCATTGCCACTCAAACCGATCTTAATCAGTTAGGACAATCTGCACTAGCAGTCGACTGCCACACCTCTCTGATCAAAGTTGAAACTCTAGGAGGAAAGCATCGTCACTCAAACTGATCTTAATCAGTTGGAACAATTTGCACCCGCAGTTGACCACCACACCTCTTTGATAAAGTGGTTCTTGGTTTAGATGACTTTAGATCGAGCGATTTTGTTGGGTTTGGGTCTAACTTGGACAACCCTATTTTTATCATAAAACCTTTTGAATTATTGATTAGATGTTGCCAATCCAACATCCTCAATAGTGAAAAAAAAATGGAATGCTAACGATGTGGTACTGATCTAATCACTCTAATTCCTAAGTCAATGAAGTGTTTAGTAAATTGTTTTAATGAAGGTGAAGTAGATTTTTCGTACCTATTCCAAATTTGGGTCCTCCATATATATAGGCCTCTCTTCGAGAGGCTCCCAATGATTTCAACCACCTTGTCATTGTGGTCATAACAAGCTTATAAATTTATAATGAAGGATATAATTGCCTTCACTATGGCCAAGATTTTGGTTATGTTATGGTCATTGAACATATTTTGCTTGATACCTTATGCTCGATTCTGTGAATTTGGGGCTCACTTGCCTATAAGAGGCACACTCCATAAGATGATCGCACAAAATACCGTCTTGATTTAGGGGTTGATTATCTATGAAAAGAATTTGATGACAATTGAACAATCTCATGAATCCTTGAAAGCAAACGACTCAATCATGATTTCTTTGATATGTGGACTAACATTTTTTTTTTCTTCAAAATTTAAAGTTTTTCTTTGGGATTTCATATATTCCTTTTGTCGTATTTTGGTTTGATTTTGTACTTCTAGCAAAAACTTTGCTTAAGAAAAAAAAAATCATATGAATTGGGCTGTAAATGATAATTGTAAAGATAGTTTAGACAATTCAAGGCGATTTACCTCTTGCAAGGAAGTTAAAGATTTTTATTTATTTATTAATAATATTTTATTGATTTCTTTATTCCATTCCCTGCTTAAATGCAAAATTCAAAATAACAATTGTTGATAATAGGATACCCTCAAACTTATCTTATTTGATAAATCTTACCACTATATCAATCCTTATTGAAGCAGTAAGCTAATGACCTAATCAACTATCCATTCCTATCGAAGTAAGCAATTGAACAACACAATAAACATTTTCTTAGCACAGCAAGGTGACAAGCATTATCTTCCGGCACTTATTATAAATATTATTGTAGAATCCGTACTGATGATGCAAGAATCGTCAGTAATGTAGATTCGTCCAGATGAAGTAGGGACCTAGTCGCTATACCTGCAAGTGAGGTGGATGACTCTCCTTAGGTGGTCATCGGTGTAGTGCCTACCACAGAGCCTCTGATGATAAAGTCAGTGTATAGAAACTTTTTTAGGAAGTAAGAAAACTTCGAATAACACAGTTACGTGCACTGGTAAATTCTTGGGTGTGTGTCTATGTACCTTGTTTGGTTTTTATGAGCATGTATATATAGCTTCATAGTTTTTAGCTGTTGGGGCCTTAATTGTGGCTTTAGTGCTCTTTTCGTAACACCTCAGGGCTTATTAATGCGGGTTTTGATGAGCTTCCAATGGTCTGACAACTAATTGGTAACTATTTGAGGCATTGAAACCTCTTATTAATGACTCACCTGCCCTCGTCCATGTCATGGCAAGGTGGATGAATATGCTTGATGAGGTCGTTTAGGCAAGAGAGTTCATCAATCCCATCAGCTGCCCCCCCAAGTTCTGTGGTCGTTATTGCGTGTCATGATGACCACCAGAAGGTGAAAGGTTTTCTATACAGACATGGCTCTTGGGATCTTGTTCCACGTTTAATGCATAGTGGCGGTGCGTTATACATTATGGCCACGTGGCGTGCTTTGACTAGTGGAGTTAATGCCCCACTTGTGTGACTCTTGGGTTCCCTGCTGGTTCTCAATTTTTTGTGCCTAGTTTTTAAACTTCCTTTCTTTTATCTTTCCCCTTCACTTTTCCCACTCTTTCACCTTTATTGCTCTATGCTTCTTCTTCTCCGAGCTGTTCTGCCCTATGATTTTCTTGAGCTTTTCCTTTCTGTGGTTGCTTTCTTTGAGGTATGTCTTTTTTCCCACCTCCTTTACTCTTGGTAGTATAGATAAATTGTACGGGTTTCTGATTTTCTTTTCTGTTTTGGATTTTTAGGATTTTGTCCCTCTTTCCTTGTTTTCTAGGGTTCCATGGTTAGTACCTCTGAAGTTAGGATAGTTTATCCCTCTATTTCATTCCTTTTTGCGCGTTTGGGGGCTTCTTTAGGTGTTTCCCGTACCTTTTCCCCTTTAGTTGAAGGCTTTTTTTTAGGGTAGTAGCCTAAGCCTAGTGTTGGTTGATTTGTTCCCCTTACTTAGTCAATCAGTTGATTGGTTAGAGGATTTAATAGGTGAGTGAAGAGCGATGTCGGGGGTGAGATCTAGTGAGCTTGAGATGGGGTTGTCATTTAGCGACAATCCTATGGAGGTGGAGGAGGACACTACGGCTTTTGGTCCACAGGAGATTAGGGCTTTCCACACCCTTAGGGAGGTGTGTTTCCTGGACGCTAAGACGCTCTCACGGGGAGGAATAAGCTTGTCACTTTTCACCAGGGGAGGTGTGCTTCTATGAGGATGCTTTCTTGTGCGAGCTTAGATTCCCCGTCCACCCCTTTATCATGGAGCTTTTAGGTCATTTCAACATTACTCCTAGGCAACTTATGCCAAACTCGTGGAGGATAGTGATCAGCTATATGGAGATATGGTTGGCTACCACTGAAGGAGATATGATCAAGGTGGACGAGTTTACTTATTTGTATTGTTTAAAGGAGTCCACTGAATATAGGTACTATGAACTAGTGCCTTGGGTGAGGAAGGCTAGGATCGTCAGGGACCTGCCCTCATCATTCAGATATTGGAAATCTCGATTCTTTTTTGTGTCTGGGGATGAGTGGGAGACTCCTTCTAATGAAGCTTGGGGTGATCTCCCTAGGTTGCTTCGTCGGTGGAGAACCCCGAGTCTAGGTGCGTTGTCTTTTTTGCCAGTCCTTCTTCCTTCGTTCTTTTGTATACATTTTGTCGTCGCTAACTCTCCTGTTTGTTGTCTCTTGTACAGTTAAGAGACAGCCAAAACTCAAGAGTAGGTATAGGCAACGCGTCGTGGCGACTATTGAGTATGTGAAAACAATTGACGACTTCAACGATTTGGTCGATCCTCGTACTTTAGCTCTGCACTGCCTTGGTCCGGAGCCTTCCGCCTACGTCCTGCACACCATAGAAATTGAGGAGAAGAAGAGTAAGTACTTACTTAGCTCATCATTATCTCTCCATTTCTCTATCTTTTTCCTTTTTTTTTTTAACAAGTGTTTTCCTTTTGCAGAAATGACGATGAAATTTAACTAGGGGATGTATGCAAAAGGGCCAAGAAGAATGAGTCCCTTTCCAATCTCGGGAAGAGGTGGTGCACGTTTTGGAGAAGGGGGTCTCCGTTACTCTAGTTACTCTCGTCACTAAACCGACGAGGATTGCCTCCCTGGCTACCTTGGTTGAAGAGATTACCCCACACCTGAAGAAGCAGTGTGTGGCCGACAAGGGGAATGACAAGGCTAATTCCCGCTCGTCCAGCGTTTGAGATGATGCTGGCCTTGTGCTGACAAGGGCGCAAGATGCTTTCACTACTGGGTCTTCTCTAGCATGTCCCCTAACGAGGTTGTGGGTCGTAATATCCACAAGCTCGTCTAGGTAGTGTACTTGTGCAAATTTTTTCTTTCCTTTTCCCTTCTTTTATATTGTTATGACAGTTGGATCTTCTTTTCAGGTATTGGGGGAGACTATTCATATTACTTTGGAGTGCCTGAGCCACAATGCTAAGGTCGCGTCAGTGGGGTCTCGGGTGGAGACTTTGATGAGGCTAACACCGCCAAAGAAAAAGCCAAGGTCATGTCTGACAATTTGAGGGCAGAGAGGCAGTTGACCTTGGAGAAAGACGAGCAACTCCTGGTTGCAAAGGAGAAGATCAAGACCGTTGTTGCTAAGTCCGTCGAGGCCTTCTAGTAGACTGAGGAGTACAAGATTGTGCTCTTCAGTTGGTAATACAAGGGTTTTGAGCTCCTCCAATGATACCTCGTCAAGCACTCCTCCGACGTGGATCTAGAAAACTTGGATTTGGAGGAGATGGATAAGGAAATGGTGGCGGACTAGGCCTCCCAATCTTCTGCTCCTGAGGATGATGCTCTAGAGAATGCCCCAATGCCTCCCCTTTCTAGTGCTGACGAAGCTACTGTCTGAACTTGCTTTATGTACATGTTGCATGTTTGTTTGTTTGTTTATTTGTTTTGTTTTGTTTTTTGTTTTTTGTTTTTTTTTGTTTTTTTTGTTTTTGTTTTTTTTTTTTTTATGCCTAGTGTGTTTTTGGGCTTTTCATTCTAATGATAGAACAATCTCTTTTGCTCAGCATTTTTGGGTTTTTAACTCTAATGTTAAAACAATACTGGTTGCCCAGTGTTTTTGGGCTTTCAATTCCATTGACTATTTCATGCTTACCTGTTGTGCTTGATACCTTTTGTCTGTATATGATTTCTATTTGTCTCGTTGCTTGTTTATCCTTAGCTTGGGGGCTTGGCTAGTTAGGATCTTGCATCCGTCAGTAACTTACATTCATTTGGGCGGAATTTCATTACTTAGCCAATTTGTGGGGACTTACACCCATTCAAGGGGTCTTGTCCTTTGGTCTCGTCAGTAACTTACATCTGTCTAGGCGGAATCTTGTTACTTATTCAATTTGGGAGGACTTACACCCATTCAAGGGATCTTGTCTTTTGGCCTCGTCAATAACTTACATCCGTCTAGGCGGAATCTTATTACTTAGTCAATTTTTGGGGACTTACACCCATTCAAGGGATCTTGTCCTTTGGCCTCGTTAGCAACTTACATTCGTTTAAGTGGAATTTTGTTACTTAGCCAATTTTTTTTTTTTTTTAGGCTCCTAGATTTACATGCATCACGTTGGCTAAATAGTTCTTTTATTGCTTTATTTCAAACATGAATACAATCGTTGATTACATTTATTTATGGTATCTCTTCAAGTGCTCAATATTCCACGATCGTGGCAGTTTCCTCCCGTCCAACATTTCCAGGGGGTAGCTGCCTTGACTAGAGTAATGGGTGACCTTATAGGGTCCTTCCCTAATTAGGCCAAGCTTCCCCAAGGTTGGGTCCTTGGTAGCAGGCGTAACTTTGTGCAAGATGAGATCTCCTATGTTAAGTCGTCTGAGCTTCACTCTTTTGTTGTATTACTCGGCCATCTTTTGCTGGTACTTTGCCATCTTATGTGATGCTCCGTCTCTAGATTTGTCCAAGTAATCCAAGTTGACTCTTAGTTGATCGTTATTGCTGCCTTCGCGAAAGACTTCTCATCTCATGCTGGTGATTTCCACTTTGATTGGGATTACTACCTCGGTGCCATAGGTGAGCCTGAAAGGGGTCTCTCCCGTTGGGGTTCTTGCTATAGTCTTGTATGTCCACAGGACGTTGGCAACTCCTCTGACCATGCGCCCTTTGCTCGTCTAACCGAGCTTTGATGATCTTGAGCAGTGTCCGATTTATCACTTCCGTCTAGCCATTCGCTTGGGGGTGACCTGGTAATGAGAATTGGTACTTGATCCCTAATCCCGAGCAGAAGTCCTTGAAACCTTGACTGTCAACTTGCAGCTCGTTGTCTGATATGATCGTCAGTGGTGTCTCGAATTGGCAAACTATATTCTTCCATACAAAGTTCTGTATCTTCGCCTCCATTATGGTTGATAGTGCTTTTGCTTCAACCCATTTCGTGAAATAATCAATAACAACCAGTAAAAATTTTACCTGTCTTTTACCTTTGGGTAACGGGCTGACAATGTCAAGTCCCCACTAGGCAAATGGCCATTAGAAGGCTATCAGCGTTAGTTTTTTTGCTGGGATGCGTTGGACATTCCCAAACCTCTAGCATTTATCGCACCTCTTGATGAACTCCTTTACATCCTCCTGCAAAGTAGGCCAGAAGTAACCTGTTCTGATAACTTTGCTTATCAAGGGCCTCAAGCATGCATGGCCTCTGCAAATTCCTTCATGGATCTCCTTCAGAATATATTTGGCTTCCTCCTCGTTAACGCACTTCAGGTAAGGCATGGAAAAGCCTCTTTTGTATAGGGTGTCATTTAGGATCGCGAACCTAGCTGCCCTTTTCCTGATCCTCCTAGCCTCTTCGACGTCCCATGGGAGCCGTTTGTCTTGAAGGAAGGACAAGATTTGGGTCATCCAGTTGCTTTCTCTCTGGATTGCGAAGGTAAGGACCTCTTTGATGCTGGGACACTTCTGGACTTCAATCTTCAGGTCTATATTTGTTGGTCCTGCCTCTGATGACACCTGCCTTGCTAGCTCGTTTGCCTCTATATTCTGGCTTCTTGGGACTTGTGTGAACTCCACTTGATCGAACTGCTGTGCCAAAAGTTTCATCAGCCTTAGGTATTTTTGTATTTTTTCCTCCTTTGCTTCATACTCTCTTTTTATCTGTCCTACAACGAGCGTTGAATCGCTTTGGAGGAGCAAGTTTTTAACTCCTAGCGCCTTCCCGACCCTCAGTCCCATCAGTACTCTTTCGTACTCAGTTTCATTGTTGGTGGCTAAGAATGTTAGCTGAACTCCATATTTAAGCGTCTCTGCTTCTGGGGTGATGATAATGACCCCTACTCCGCCCCTCTTTAGGGCTAGATCGTCCATCTTTCTGCTTCATCTAGTGCCCCCTTCTTGTCTGGGATTATAAATTCGATGATGAAGTCTGCCAATGCCTATGCCTTAATAGCTGTCCTGGGGTGGTACTCAATGTTGAATTGGCTAAGTTCGATAGCCCACTGTGATGTGAATCCCGTCAAGAATAACGAGACCCAACAACGAAAAGGAACCCAAGATCGTTCTATGGACAGATTCAAATGGGAGATCTCGACCCGTTGTTTATGACAAACAAGAACCTCGGTATAAGGAAGACGCCACAAACGGTGGTGGAAACTCCGTTTGATAAGTTGAGATGAACGCCATGGGAATTCCCGATAAGTTTGAGTAGTTCTTCAAAGAACCAAAGAGAATAAACCTCACAAGTTTTATCAATAATATCTGTAAAACGTTTACAGACTTAGATGACTATTTAAGGGCTCCTTAAAACTTGACAGACAAGAAAATATATTCTAAAATAACTCCTAATTGATACCTAACCATATTAGGAATAAAGTTTGACCTAAAAAGCATTAAATGCACCTAAAAACAAGGAAATAAATCATCTAAATCTAGAATAACGTTTTTTTATATAGACCCAAAATATTTCATGCCAATTCTTAGCCTTGACCGGATCCTTCTAGAACTTGAATCAAGGTGATGATTTTTTGTTGCCTACGAGGATCATGCTCAATGGGCCTCCATGAATTTGCTTGAGCCCATAACTCTTGGATGAGTCCGTTGAGTACATCCTTGAACTTCTTTGCTTGTGCTCTTGTAACCGGCCCAATTGGTACTTGAACGAAATCCTTCGAAGTGGTGCCTTGATCTCCATCATTCCCTTCCTCTTGAAAAGGATTTGCCCTCAAATCTTCACCTACATCAAAAGGACTCAAATCAGTAACATTAAAAGTGGCACTTACATCGTACTTACCAGGTAAATCTAGCTTGTAAGCATTGTCATTGATACGCTCGAGGACTTGGAAGGGACCATCTCCTCTTGGGAGCAATTTGGAATATCTTTTCGTCGGGAATCTTTCTTTTCTCATATGCAGCCAAACCCAATCTCCGGGTTCAAAAACCAGTTTGCGACGTCCCTTGTTGGCTTGTGTGGCATATTGCTCCGTTCTTCGCTCAATGTTGAGTCTTGCTTTCTCATGAATCTGCTTCACAAAGTAAGCTTTCTTTTACCATCTAAATTAACGTGCTCCGTCAAAGGTAAAGGAGATAAATCCAATGGAGTTAAAGGATTAAACCCATACACAATTTCAAATGGCAAAAATTTGGTAGCAGAATGAACAGCTCTATTATATGCAAACTCAACATGTGGTAAACATTCTTCCCATGTTTTGATGTTCTTTCTAATGATTGCCCTCAATAGAGTAGACAAAGTCCTATTTACTATTTCAGTTTGACCATTAGTTTGTAGATGACAAGTAGTGGAAAACAATAACTTAGTACCTAGCGTACACCACAAAGTCTTCCAAAAATAGCTCAAGAATTTAGCATCTCTATCCGAAACAATTGTCCTAAGCATGCCATGTAATCCCACAATCTCTCTAAAGAACAAATCAGCAACATGTGAAGCGTTATCCGTTTTGTGACATGGAATAAAATGTGCTATTTTAGAAAATCTATCCACGACCACAAAAATTGAATCTCTTCCACGTTTAGTCCTAGGCAATCCTAACACAAAATCCATTGAAATATCAATCCAAGGCTCACTAGGAATTGGTAAAGGAGTATACAAACCGTTGGGCTGCACTTTGGATTTAGCTTGCCTACATGTGACACATCTACCATAAATCCATTCGACATCTCGTTTCATGTGAGGCCAATAGAAGTGTTCCTGCAAAATAGCTAAACTCTTTGCAACTCCAAAATGTCCCATTAATCCCCCACTACGTGATTCCTGCACTAATAACTCCCTCATAGAACAATTAGGCACGCATAGCTTATTTTCTCGAAATAGGAATCCATCAAGCTTAAAGAACTTACTAGAGGCGATTTTCTCACAAGCTCGATATTCCTCACAAAATTCGTGGTCTTTAGCATATAATTCTTTAATGTGTTCAAAACCAAGCAATTTTGCATCAAGTATGGAGAGTAAGGCATACCTGCGAAAAAGTGCATCGGCGACTACATTCTCCTTACCTTGCTTGTACCGAATGACGTATGGAAACGTCTCTATGAACTCCACCCATCGCGCATGCCTTTTGTTTAGCTTGTGTTGGCCCTTCAAGTGTTTCAAGGACTCATGATCGGTGTGAATCACGAACTCCTTAGGCCATAGGTAGTGCTGCCACGTCTCTAAAGCCTGAACCAATGTATACAACTCCTTGTCATAAGTTGGGTAATTTAAGGCTGCCCCGCTGAGTTTCTCACTGAAGTAAGTAATTGGTCATCCTTTTTGCATAAGAACGGCTCCTATACCAATACCTGAAGTATCACATTCAATTTCAAACGTTTTAGAAAAGTTGGGCTGAGACAACAAAGGTGCGTTAGTCAGGTTCTTTTTGATTAATTGAAATGCCTTCTCTTGTTCTTCTCCCCACCGAAATCCAACGTTCTTCTTGATCACTTCGGTAAGCGGTGCGGCTAAGCTACTGAAGTCCTTCACGAACCGCCAGTAGAAACTAGCAAGTCCATGAAAACTACAAACATTACCTACACTTGTGGGGCTCAGCCAATCTTGGATTGCACGTACCTTCTCTTCATCAACCTATATACCTTATGCACTAACAACAAATCCCAAAAATACAAGCTTATCGGTGAAAAAAGTGCACTTCTTTAAATTAGCAAACAACCTTTCTTTCCTTAGCACATCTAAAACGGATTTCAAATATACTACATGATCGTCTATGTTTTTACTATAAATGAGTATATCATCAAAATAGACAACAACAAATCTGCCTATAAATGCACGCAAAACATAGTTCATAAGTCTCATAAAGGTGCTCGGAGCATTAGTCAAACCAAAAGGCATAACTAACCATTCATACAAACCATATTTTGTTTTAAAGGCGGTTTTCCATTCATCTCCTTCTTTTATCCTAATTTGATGATAACCACTTTTTAAATCAATCTTAGAAAATATGCAAGAACCATGCAGCTCATCTAACATATCATCTAAGTATGGGATAGGATGACGATACTTTACTGTTATGTTGTTGATGGCTCGGCAATCAACGCACATTCTCCACGTCCCATCTTTCTTAGGTACAAGTAAGACTGGAACTGTACATAGGCTCATGCTCTCCCTCACGTGCCCTTTCTCCAACAATTCACTTACCTGCTGTTGAAGCTCCTTTGTCTCCTTGAGATTGCTCCTATAAGCTGGTCGGTTTGGAATGGTTGCACCGGGAACAAAATCAATTTGATGTTCAATCCCTCGGCTTGGAGGTAACCCATGTGGTGTTTCCTCGGGGAAGACATCCTCGTACTCCTGCAAAAGAGAAACAATAGAACTAGGCAAAGTAAGGTCAAGTTTGTTAGTGTTTAAAAGTGCCTCTTTTTACAAAAGTGCCTCTTTTTACAAAAGTACAATCATCGGCTTATTTGAAAACATTGCTCGCTTGATCTCACTCACTTTTGCATAGAAATTCTTTTGTTTTCTCTCTGATTTTCTCTCAAGGGCCGAATTTTGATTTTCTTTTTCTCCCTCATTTTTCTCGGCCTCTCTCTGATTTTCACTCTTTTTCTTTTGATCACTCTCCTTTTGTAATCTTACTTGATCCTCGTATACTTGCTACGGTGTCAATGGTACAAGAGTGATTGATCGTTGATTAAGTACAAAAGAGTATTTGTTCATAAAGCCATCATGCTTCACTTGCCTATCGAACTGCCATGGACGCCCTAGTAATAAGTGTCCCGCTTGCATCGGTACTACATCACACAACACTTCATCTTCGTATTTACCGATTCGAAATGCAACTAACACTTGCTTGTTCACCCTGATTTCACCACTATCATTTAGCCATTACAACTTGTACGGTTTAGGGTGCTTTACCATGGGCAATCCCAATATCTCCACCATAATTATGCTTGCAACATTAGTATAACTACCACCATCAATAATCACACTACATACCTTTTCTTTAACGTAGCACCTAGTGTGAAAGATGTTCTCCCGCTATATTTCATCAACTCCTTTTGCTTGCAAGCTCGATGCTCTCCTTGCCACCAATGTCAATGCGCTAGGGGCTAAATACTCCTCCTCAGAAACATCCTCTAATGGCGGCATGTCGTCGGTGTCGGAATCTTCATCATCGGTCACAATTTCACCATTGGCTTGCAACATCATGACTTACTTGTTTGGACATTGACTTGCTATGTGGCCCCTGTCTTGACATCTAAAACATTTAATATCACGATTCCTAGAGGTAGAGGCTTCAGTTTTACCTTGAGGAACGTGGCTGGTGGTCGAGGACTTGGGCTCGAGTTTGGGCGTTTGTGACTTGTCCAGCGGCTTAGCATGACTCGATTTCCAAGAGGTAGAACTAGAGTTATGGCTTGCACGTGTCACATTCCCTCTCTTGAGTTGTTGTTCCACTTTGATAGCCATATGCACCATATCTTCCAATTCCATATAATGCTGCATCTATACTTTATCATGGATCTCCCGGTTTAAGCCAAGAAAAAATCTAGCCATTGTAGCCTCCCGATCCTCCTCTACATTAGCGCAGATCATAGCAATCTCCATCTCCTTATAGTAGTCCTCTATGCTTCGACTCCCTTGTCTAAGACCTTGTAGCTTTTTGTACAACTCTCGGTAGTAGTAACTTGGAACAAATTTCTTTCTCATCACTACTTTCATCTCCTCCCATGTGTCTATTGGGTGTTCTTTATTCCGCCTCCTGTTTATCACAAGCTGATCCTACCAAGTAATAGTATATTCAAAAAATTCAATCACGGCTAATTTTACCTTCTTTGTCTCGGAGTAATTGTGGCAATCAAACACGAACTCCATCTTCTTCTCCCACTCAAGATATGCCTCAGGATCAGACCTACCTTGAAAGGACGGAATCTTCATCTTAATACCACCCAAGTTGTTATCTTCGAGATTCCTAGCTTCTCTAAATTTTCCTCCAAGTCTCCTATTGCTAACAATGGAATCCCGATCTTCTTCTTCATCACAACCAGACCCATAATGCTCTTCATCCTCCTCCCTCAGTGGAACTCTTTCCCTTCTATGCAAATTACGACCATTTTGTGGTTGCTCCTCACGTCTATTCTCCATCTGATCTATCCGTTCGTGAACCTGCGCCATCTCCATCTTCATCACATGCCTCATCTCACTCATCATGGCCTCCAAAAACACTTTTGGATCAACCAAGTTTGTATCATCTTCGGCAATGCTCTTACCACTATTGTGAGACATGATTGCTGCAAAACAAAGGTTAGAAGAAAAAAAAAAGGAACCTCACGAATCACTCCCTTACATGTTTACACTCAAGAATGTGGATCACTCTCCACTCGTATTTCACTCAAAATAATATGGCTTTTACCCTCTGATGTTCTCACCACTCTTGCCTTTTTCCACTCGATAATTCTCTTTCAGTTCTTTTGAAACTAAACAAACAACACAAAATTTCCAGCAACAATTCACCAAGAACTAATCAAGGAATCTCAAATTTGAACGTAAGGAATATGGAAATTTTCAGATTAGAATTAGAAGGAATATGACAATTTTGGAATTTTAGAAGCATAGAATAGTGATTTTTTTTTTTTTTTTTTGGTTCAGACTCCTTTCTGTCTTCTTCTTCGAGTCTTTTTTTTTTTTTTGTTCGGACTCCTTTCTGTCTTCTTCTTCGAGTTTTTTTTTTTTTTTAATTTTTTTTTTTATGATCAGCAACTAGCTTTTGAGAATAATGAAATAAGATTTCAAAATAGCTAAGAGATGTGAGACCAGACCAATAGTTTAGACATCAACAAGACAAACAAAGATTGAACAGATAGGGTAAAGGAAATTCGGCTAAGAAGAGATAAATATGTTAAAGGATAGGCAAACCTGAACTAAAAACTTGCTCTGATACCAAATGATGTGAACCCCGTCAAGAATAACGAGACCCAACAATGAAAGGGAACCCAAGATCATTCTATGGACAGATTCAAATGGGAGACATCGACCCGTTGTTTATGACAAACAAGAACCTCGGTATAAGGAAGACGCCACAAACGATGGTGGAAACTCCGTTTGATAAGTCGAGATGAACGTCACGGGAATTCCCGATAAGTTCGAGTAGTTCTTCAAAGAACCAAAGAGAATAAACCTCACAAGTTTTATCAATAATATCTGTAAAACGTTTACAGACTTAGATGACTATTTAAGAGCTCCTTAAAACTTGACAGACAAGAAAATATATTCTAAAATAACACCTAATTGATACCTAACCATATTAGGAATAAAGTTTGACCTAAAAAGTATTAAATGCACCTAAAAACAAGGAAATAAATCACCTAAACCTAGAATAACGTTTTTTTTACATAGACCCAAAATATTTCATGCCAATTCTTAGTCTTGACCGGATCCTTCTAAAACTTGAATCAAGGTGATGATTTTTTGTTACCCACGTGGATCATGCTCAATGGGCCTCCATGAATTTGCTTGAGCCCATAACTCTTGGATGAGTCCGTTGAGTACATCCTTGAACTTCTTTGCTTGTGCTCTTGTAACCGGCCCAATTGGTACTTGAACGAGATCCTTCAAAGCGATGCCTTGATCTCCATCACACTGGATCATCCTTCCTGCAGCCTCGGGCTTGTTCATTAACTTCTTTATTGGTTAGTTCGTCATCACCAAGATAAGGTTCTCCTAGAAGTAGGGGCGCAGCTTGCGTGAGGCTACAATCAAAGCAAATGCAATATTCTCGATCCGTGGGTATTTGGCTTCTGCCCTTTGGAAGGCCTAACTGACGTAGTAAACCGAGAGCTATCTTATGTTCTCTTCTCGAATCAAAGTTACGCTCACAGTTATAGCTGACACTGCTAAGTATAAATACAAGTCTTCTTCTTCCTTGAATGGGCTCAAGAGGGGTGGATGGCTCAGGTAGCACTTGAGCTCTTGGAAAGCTCTCTCGCTGTTGGAAAGCTCTCTCATACTCATTCGTCCAGGCGAAGGCCTGCTTCAACATCTTGAAGAAGGGCAGACATTTGTCCATTGCTCTAAAGACGAACTTGTTAAGCACTGTTAAGCACTGCTATCCTTCCTATGCGTTTTTGGACTTCCTTTATGGTCTTGGGTGACGTCATCTCTAGTATGGCTCGTACCTTCTCTAGGTTTGCTTCTATCCCTTGTTGGGACACCATGAATCCTAAGAACTTTCCTAACACCATTCCAAAAGCGCACTTGCTAGGGTTCAACTTCATTTGATATTGCCTGAGAGTTGTGAACATCTCGTGGAGGTCGTTCAAATGACCAGACTCCTCTTTGCTCTTGATGAGCATGTCATTCACATACATTTCCATGTTCCTCCCTATCGGTTTACTGAACATTTTGTTTACTAACCTCTAGTAGGTTGCTCTTGCGTTTTTCAGCCTAAAGGGCATCACCTTGTAGCAGTACAACCCTTGGCTTGTGATGAAGGCAGTTTTCTCCTAGTCTTCCTCTGCCATTTTTATTTTATTGTACCCCGAGAATGCATCCATGAAAGTCAGGAGCTTGTGTCCTGCTGTGGAATCCACCAGCTGATCTGTTCTTGGTAGGGGAAAGATGTCTTTTAGGCAAGCCTTGTTTAGGTCCGTGAAGTATACTCACATCCTTCATTTCCCATTTCCTTCTTTACCAGGACGACGTTGGCGAGCCAGTCCGGGTAATAGACCTCTCCGATGAAGTATGCCGCCAAGAGTTTGTTGACATCTTCTGTGACTACCCGGTTTCATTCTGGAGCAAAGACTCGTTGTCTTTACTGGTCAGGTTTTTTCTCGGATCCACATTCAACTTGTTTTGGATAATTTCTATGGATATGTTTGGCATGTCCTCGTGACTCCATGCAAAGATATCCAGGTTTTCCTTGATGAATTGGATTAACTTCTTCTTTATTTCTGTACTCATGGTCATTCCTACTCTTGTAGTCTTTGTTGGTTCTCCATCTACCAACTCCAAAATTTCCAAGGCTTCCACCTTCTCTTCTTCTTTCTCTTCTATCATCCATGTATGGTTTTCCTTCGTGGCTAACACTACCAGGTAGCATTCCCTAGCCAGCACTTGATCTACTTTTACTTCACCTACACCATTTCCTATTGGGAATTTTACCTTCAGGCAATAGATGGATGTGGCTGCCTTCCAACGATTGAGTATAGGCCTCATAATGATCACATTGTATGAAGAGGGACAATCTACCTCTAGGAAGTCTAGATGACGGGTTAATTGTCACGGATGTGATCCCACTGTGACCGTCAGCGTCACTATGCCTTTGGGATACACTATATCCCCACTGAAGCTAACGAGAGGGGACTCAAAAGGACGCAACCTACCTGGATCCAACTTCAGCTATTGAAAAGCAGAGAGGTAGATGATGTCTGCGAAGCTACCATTGTCCATAAGAATTCTTCTTGTATTGAACCCCTCTATCCTTAGCATTATAACCAAGGGGTCATCATGTGGCTGCTTCACTCCTCTCTGACGTCTTCTTTTGAGAAAAACATGTCCTTGTCTGTCCGTCTTTGCTTAAAGGGTGGTATCCTATGGATGCTGTTCACTTGCCTTTGGTGTGATTTCTTGAGGGATCTGAACGATCCTCCTGTGGATGGTCCTCCTGCGATCGTCTTGATCTCCTCGATCGCGCTTTGTGGACGATGGGATGCATGATCTTCGTCACTTGGTGAGGCTTCGTATTTGTCTTTGTTATTATCCCTGGATCTGCTGGGTTCTCCCTTCTTTACAAATCTCTGCAACTACCCTTTTTGTATGAGTTCCTCTATTTGCTCTTTCAGGTCCCTACAATCTTCTGTGTAGTGGCCGTGATCCTTGTGGAAATGACAATATTTCTTTTTGTCACACACATTGGGTGACGAGTGTAATGGCCTTGGCCATTTGAGGTAGTGCTTATCTTTAATCTGCACCAAAATTTTATCAACAAGCATAACTAAAGGAGTGAATTTTACCGCC
Source organism: Quercus lobata (assembly GCF_001633185.2). Classification (NCBI taxonomy): domain Eukaryota; kingdom Viridiplantae; phylum Streptophyta; class Magnoliopsida; order Fagales; family Fagaceae; genus Quercus; species Quercus lobata. The sequence continues at coordinate 70,499,813 of NC_044905.1, forward strand.
CGAGAAGTTTTATCATCTTTCCGTTTCTTCCTGTCAGCATTCTGACGATTTGTTTTTCGTCCTCTCTGACTGTCTTCCTTTCTTTCCCTCTAATTGGACTTCTCCACATCTTTTATCACCGTTAGGGCGTCTTCGGCGTTCATGTACTTCTGCGCCTTCAGGAGCATCTCTGCCATTGTCTTTAAGGGATTCTTTATGAGTGAGACCATGAACTCCTTGGACTTCAATCCAACTTTAAAGATTGTTAACTTCACCTTGTCATTAGCTTCGTCGACTTCTAAAGTTTCTCGAGTGAAATGCTTCACGTATGACCTTAGGGTCTTTTTTTCTTCTTGCTTGATGATGAGTAAGTGGTTTGTTGGCCTCCTTGGGCGTTGTCCCCTGACGAAGTGGCATAAGAAGGAATTGCCAAACTGCTCAAAGCTATCGATGGATGATGTTGGTAACTTCATGAACCACTCCCTCACAGTTGCTTTGAGAGTGGTGGGGAAAGAACAACACAGTATTTCATCCAAAGGTTACTGAAGGCCCAGAGTTGTCTTGAAAATGTTGAGGTGATCCAGAGGTTCTTTCAAATCATCTAATGGTTCAAGTTGAGGCAAGCGAAATTTCGACGACACTGGGTATTCCAAGACCACCGCTGTGAATAGTGAATCCATCATCTTGACCATTCTATCTAGGCTTCGATTCATTTTTCCCTTAATAGCGCTTCTTAGCTCGTCCATTTCCTTTCTCATTTCCCAAAGAAGGTCTGAGCTCAGTCCGTCTGGAGTAGCCGCTTGCCAGCGGTCACTTCTTCTTTGGCTATCTCCCTCGTCGTCCCGGTTAGTCCCAAAACGATTGTCTTCTTGCTGAAGTCATAGCCTCATCTCCTGGTTCTGCCTAGTAAGCTCTTCCACACTAGCTATAAGTGCTTGGATTTGCAGAGCCAATACTGTTAAATCTTGGTTGGACACCACTTGAACTTGGGATTTTGAGTGGAACTACGCTCTCAAACCTAAGTGCAAAAATGTCGTCCCCATAGACGGTGCCAAATTGATGATGCAAGAATCATCAATAATGTAGGTTCGTCCAGATGAAGTAGGGACCTCGTCCATGTACCTACAAGTGAGGTGGATGACTCTACTTAGGTGGTCACCGGTACAGTGCCTGCCACAGAGCCTCCAATGATAAAGTCAGCTTATAGAAACTTTTTTAGGAAGTAAGAAAACTTGGAATATCAGAGTTACGTGCACTAGTAAATTCTTAGGTGTGTGTCTATGTACCTTGTTTGGTTTTGATGAGCGTGTATGTATAGCTTCATAGTTTCTAGTTGTTAGGGCTTTAATTGTGGCTTTAGTGCTCTTTTTGTAACACCTCAGGGTTTATTAATGCGGGTTTTGATGAGCTTTCAACTGTCTGACAACTAATTGGTAACTGTCCCATCACGTACAATCCTTGCACACCTTCATCCAAAGTCATTTGGACAATGCTTGATTCATAACATTTCTCTCCCCTCGAAGACATATCTTGTACTCAGGATTCACTTGAGAAAACCAATTGAGGATCCACTTGGGTTCCAAAATTACAATAGACTTCAAAATTAAACAAAACCAAATTAAAATAAATATTTCTTTGTCTCCCTCACCGTTTTCTCCTAGTTGGAGGAAACTAGACCTCAAGTTTTGAAGTGTTGAATGATAAGAATTTTAGTGTTGGACACATGTTTCAATTCTAGAAAATCTTTTGGGAGCACCCAAGAATAGAAAATTCTTATATTCCACATCATTATACTCATAGAGAATTACAAAATCAAAGTGTGTAATGAATGAACGTTGCCATTGAGGTAGTCTTTTCTTAAGCCACAAGACTATTGTATCAATCTTTTCTACTTCAGAAAGATTTTTATCTTCATGCACCATGGAGGGCTGATCAGTAGCACATTCATCAAACACGACAGCAACAATGGATTTTGGACTGGTGGTTGTGGGGTTGTGCACGGTGTATCTTGAATTAGTGGCTCTGATACCAAATGATATGATTAAGTTATAAATGATAATTGTAAAGATAACTTAGACTATTTGAGGTGACTGGTCTCATTAACATCCTAATCGACAAACTGTTCCTATCGAAGTAAATAACTGACAACAGGGCAAGCATTATCTTCCTTCACTTATCAACATCCATGTAGAGTCCATACAATCCTTGCAACCATATATGCACGTTCATTCGGACAAAGCTCGGTTCATAACACAAGACATAGTTATTAGTATATTTTAGTCGTAAGATCCTTGAAGTTTTTTGGTGTCCACAAATTACCATTAAATAATTAAGTCACTGATTGTTAACCGTATACCGTATACGGTCATTAATCATGTCTTTCTAATTAATACTCAATAAGTACTGCATTTTTCACTTGTGCAGCTCCAAAATAAGGCTATATATATATATATATATATATGCTAGAAGCTAAAAGTTAGAAAATTAACGTATTTCTCAATAGTTAATCTTACTTTGTGCATCTCTTCAAAAAAAAAAAAAAAAAAAATCTTACTTTGTGCATGTAACTTGGGAAATTAGAAATGATTGAAGAGATGCCCAGCGGTAATTTTAGAATATTTCAGGAGTATTATAAGTACGCACTTTCTCCTCTTACATAATATTGGGTCTCACTAATTAAATTTATAATGAAACGATCTACAATTTATGTGAAAAAGAAGAGTACACATTTATGGTATTCTTAAAGTATTTTATAATGGGTTCAGAATGTTTTTAGGACATTTGTTAATGGACCAATTTAAGAAAGTTTAAATATCATTTTTATAGGAAATATAAAAAACTGTCAAAATAATTAATTACTTTTTTCTTTTTTCATAAAATATTTTTATAAATATTTTCTAAATCAATTCTTTTATGCATCCATTAATTTTTCCTTTTTTATAATCAAAGAGCTAGAATCAAATTTCGTAATTAAGGGTATAGAGTGGTCCAACTGATTAGTGATAATCCATGTAAAGCTGTCAGCACTCAGCTGTGTACTCAGTAGAGATTAAAGTTAAGGCAGAGCTTGGGCTGCATGGGTCTTCATAGATCTCGACCCAAGCCTGGCCCATGATTATATTTGTCCAGTCAAATCCAACAAATCAATTATGAAGTTAGTCCTCCAATATGATTCCTGGGCCACAGCTATTTGGTTTGAGCATATGTAGCAAACATAATTATCATGATTGGATTGAAAAACAAAAGGGCAAACATTGTTATAGTCATTGCATGTGCAAAATTAATCTTGTCCATATATGCGTTTTACCAAAGCTATACAAAATGATATTGTCCATCCATTGCTGCGTAGAATGCACAATATGGATAAGAATGTAGCCAATAGTACAGTAGCATTAAGAAGCTTTTTTTTTTTTTTTTTATGTTAATTTAAAAGAGCTGGTCAAGAATCAAAATCCTTTTCTAAGCATATCGAAATTATATGCCATGAGAAGTCACGCAATCAAGCACTTTGCTTCCAAGAATCAAATACTAATTCTGTTTCATTATCATACTTGTTTTAATCATATGCCTAAAGTAGATTCTATATAATATAATAGCAATTATACCATATCTTAGGTTTCTTCCCATGAAAGGATGCATCTTTCCTTAACATGTGGAAACATGTTAGTCTGCTATATCATAAATCATTAAGATAGTTTGCTTCAGAAAAAATAGATAGTTTGCTTCAACTTTTTTTTTTTTTTTTTTTGTTGGCACAAATTACACTTTTACACCTTAAACTAGCAGTCTTTTTACATTTTAACCTTCTAAGTTATTGATACACACTATCAACCCTCAACTCTAAAAATACATTACACATAACCTCTTATCGTCTATTTTGCTGTTAATTCTAATCGAATTTAGCATTAAAAGACTAATTTACACCTTAGCCTTCTGTTTTGAAAAGAAGGATAAAATGATTTTTCAATACTAAATTTCGTTATACTTCACACCAAAATAGAAAACAGTGACATTAAAACTGAATTATAATTTTAGAGGGTTAATCATGCGTTTTGATAGTTGAAAGAGTTACAGTGTAATCAGGTTTAGAGTGAAAAATTATAATTTGCACTCCTATTTTCCCTTATAAAATTTTGGTCACACTCCAGAAACCACTTTCTTGTGCTCTATGACTATGGATGACGAGTCAGGTCACTGATAGTGATTCTAAAGAACACTACTACACACGTAATCAATAAGGTTCTAGAGCCCAAGGGAAACACTTGGAAAAACTTTTTATTTAGGTGTATGTTCCCGAATTTAGAAATTCCATGCCTTTAAGATTTCACCCTCTATGAAAATGAAATGGACCACACCACTGTTTCAAGTTGACATCATATTCATGATGTTATGAGTATGACCCCAGTAAGTTTAAGTAACAATATGCTTCTCTACGTGTCTGTATATAGGTATGTCTTATATTATATATCTCCTGTATATGAAATGGAATAAGCAGATTCAAAGACACGGTTATAGTGGAGACTACTGTTGATTAATCAAATTTGCAAGAAAGAACGGTAGATTTACAAGTAACTTTCTTGTCCCAAAGGATTAGATATTGCACGAAATGTTTGAGGATGTTAAGAGCAGAGTAGGTCTTGTTTGAATATAAAGAAGAGCTGGGCACATCCGCTAAGAGAGAATATTCCTTGAAGCATGGATATCATTGAGCGTAATGAGGATGAAGACCGGGTGCAACGAGATCAGATGGTTTAGGATGGTTGCCGGGAGAAATGTTGACAAGTTGGGAAAAGGTCCCCATTTGAAATGAATTCCATTAGTTTTTTAGACCCCAAAAATTACCCGTAAACCAATTTTAGTGCCAAATTATTAATTAGTCAAATTATGAACAACCCTTGTTATGCAATCATAGCTAATATTGTGTAATCAACAATAATTATGGCGGAAATAAACAACATATAATATGGTGGTCTAAAGAAAGTCAATGAAACATAGTTCCAAAGTAAAAAGTAAAAACCATCGGAAGGTCTTAACCTTAATTACAAACTCTTAAGGAAAAACAAATCCACTAACTGAATTAAAGTGTTTAGAATTTAGAATTGTCCAATCCTAAATTGCTACAACCTAGTAGTACTTATGTTACCAAACGCATCTCTTAATCTACGGATTTTTCAGTTATGGAGTTTGTTGCTAGCAAACCTTTGTCCATGACTTCAAGTATCCATTTGAATTTTCTAGTCCAACACTTGATCTTCTAGAATAAGTAGCAAAATCAACACCACCATATCTAAATAAGCTTCAATTTTGATAAACAGTAGTGGCTTTTGAGAGCAAAATGCATAGTACCTTCAGATTTACAATCAGTAAAGCTCCCAAAAATCTTTTTAATGTTCCCTAGGGTTTTCTTCTATACCTTAGACTTGGAAACACAAAACCCTGGTGACTTGATGGGTTGCATGAGCTGAAATACATTTCTAGTCTACTGCAAACTGATATGCAAAACTTACAACTGTTTTGTCTTTAGTAGGGACGGAACCAGGATTTGAACCTAGGGGGGCCACCAAAAAAATTTCAAGTGACATGGTTTATTAAAAAAAAAAAAAGCATGGTAGACAAAACAATTGCACTTTATTACCATAAATATTTAAGTCAAGAAGGAAATAATATGAAGCAAAAAAGTTGAAAGTTACAATATGATATTCTAACATTTTCGAAGAAAAAAAAAAAAAGAGGACTTTAGATCTCCAGATTTTGGGTAATTGGAATTAATATGTGAATTTTATCACATTGACCAACTCACCAATATGATAAACCTATATTTTTGGATGCAACTGAAAATTACACTAATGAAGTTTTCAAAACTTTGTTTAAGGATTTTAAAAAATTGGGATATTAATATTAAGAGTTGGCAATATCCCATCATCAATATTGTTTAAAAGAATTTTGCATTTTATCTTTTAAAAAAAATTTAAATATTGTAATTGATTTTCCCATAGTTTATAAAATCAATTAAAAATTCATATAAATTATTGTCATCCCCGTAAGGGAATTTTTTTTCTATGAGATTTTTTTAGTTACGAATTATTGAATTATAATATTTTTGTGAATTTTTTTTCCACAGGCTGTTCAATGAACAGTAGCCGCAAACTTTGACTTTTCAAATTTTTTTGGACCAATCACAGCACATCGTGTACTGTTCACGGACCCACAAATTTCACTTTTCAGCAACTTTTTCATTAAAAATGGGTCCCACGATACTATTCACACATTTAAAAATTATTTCGGAATGGCCTCCCCCTTAGTGGGTCCATCCTGGTCTTTAGAAATTGACTTCTAAGATAACATGTAAGACACTTTTGTTCACAGTTCGCCAATATAAATACTAAACCCAACCAATCCATTTCACGGGTCATGGTAAAATTTTTAAATCTAAGAATGCATAGACCACCATGTCATTTAAAATTTTAAATGATGTGACTATAATTTTAATTGAGAAATGGACAAAATGAAGAGCACTTGAAATGAAGAGGATCTCATTGCACCCCGATCTTAATCCAGGTAATGGTGGCAATATTATTTCAGTTTACCAAATTGTATTTACTAATTCTCCCTTACTAAAATTTGGAGATTAGTTTAGGAAATTGAAAACTTACAAGCTTTAGCGCCGAAAAAATGACATTGTAGTTTATAGAACCTTCACTACTACTGGAGCTTGGCAGACAGATTTTAGAATTTAGAGACAAACATGGTGTACGGATTCTCTTTACATGGTTTTGAAATAGAAAATACCTTTCACAATAAGGATACAGTTTTTAAATACTCCAAAAAAAAAAAATTTGATCTTTTTTTTAGTACTTTGTAACCAAATAGGAAAATATTTGTGAGTTTTTCTTTTAGTTAGCTCTTGTAAAGTATCTTCTCATAGAATAAAAGATTTGGGGTTTGAATCCCACTTATACCAAAAATCAATTGGTATCTTAACCTGATAAAAAATGTCTAATTAGGCCGACTGAGAAACCATTACGAATACCCTCCACTCCTACTAGTGAATTATTTTTTCCATGATCACTACCCTTTCTGTGTTATAAGTTCGGATCACAAAATAAAAAGGATTCCAGCTCATCAAACAAGACTTGGTTGTTGTGGATGAAAATTCTAAAATTGAAATATCTCACGAGGCAAAAAATTACTCTTGTAATATTCATTTTGGGTGGCAAAGATTCAATAGTGAAGGGAGCTAGCTTACAAATAGAAAAAATGGAGTTGAGTGCAGGGGCAGAGCTATGTTCAAGGGTGGGGGCCATGAATTTTGAATTTTTTTTTTTAAATATATATATAATTATTTTAATGTTTTCAAATTTTAGCCTATAAAAATAAGATTTGCCCCCTAAGTATTTGAATTAATCCAATGATACTCTTAAAAAAAATTAGTCTAATAGTTATAGAGACATAACTTTATTTTTTGCAACTCTATTTTTTTATTGTAAAATGTGCTCTTATATCTGTTAAATATTTGATAAAGTTTTGAATCTATCTTTTTCAACCCGGCCTTTATGTGGTGATTAACAAGTTATTGACTTATTAAAAAAATCATGTCACTAAAACTACACATGAATTGTCTCTTTAGTTGTCACATAATAAGTTAAAACAAAATAACTTCAAATATGTTTGGAGCCTAACTTGTTCCCATAAGTTTTGGATCATTCATGTTTTTTAAAATTTCATTAGTTCAATTGAAAGATGTTTTACTTACTTTAATATAAAATTTGATAATTTATATTGAAAATGAAATTTTTAAGAATTTCACTATAAAAATGGTAAAAAAGAATTTTATTTAATGAAAGATCGTCATCAAACATAATTTTAATTGAAAATACTAAGCTTTTTTTTTTTTTTTTTTTTGTTGGGAATGTGTGTATATATATATATATATATATAACTTATCAAATAAAAAAGTGTGTATATATAATAAAAAAACGTGTGTATATAATAAAAAAAGTGTGTATATATATATATATATATATGTGTGTGTGTGGGGGGTTATCTTAATAAATATATTAGTGCTACAACTTGGCCCCAAATGAAAATTCCTAGTACTACCCCTGGTTGAGCGTCATGTGTGGGAGGATCCTTCTGTTCCCTCCCTAGCCAAAACCATTATATCTCTATTAACTGGGTTTCAGAATTAATTTCTATCAATCATGTTCGGTAAAATAGCTACAAAACACACATACCACAAAATCATCTAAATCACCCTTCTCTGCTAATTATAAGTCCTCTACTCTTCCCTTCGACAAATCCTTGGTTAAAATCAAACAAGAAGGAGCTTTGAGAAGTTAAACTTCACGAGCAACAAAAACTTTGGATGGAATGTGCTCCTACTTGATTTTCTATCAAAGATATGACCTTATCCAATTACTCTATAGTTGAATTTGCCGTGGCCCATCAGTTTCTCTGGAATGGACATTACTCAATGCTATCAATGTTTCCATATTTCTGTAGAAGAATCTTTTGGGCCTTTTCTTCTTGCTATAGTTTGTAACTTTGTTATGATTTTTTTTTTTTTTTTTTTTTTTGGTAAACCGGAAAGTACATTAAAGATTAAGGCAAAATGCAACGTCTAGGGTAAACAATACCCCTAAGAGTCAGCCATAAGCTGGCACAAATTAAATTCATAATGGAACCCAAAAATGGTACTCCGGAAATACCTAATAATTTTCCAGAGAGGAGAAGGCTAAAATTATTCTTGAAGGTGGTTCTTTAAATGTGATCCAACCAATTAAGAATTCAAGATTTACGCTCAACCCAACCAGTGTATTTAAGTAGTTAAAGATGACATCAAGTTGTATCACCTAAGAGCCCAAAAATGGAGTTTGTTTCTCTTTTTGTTCAATAAAAATTCTTAATCGGGCTAAAAAAGAGGACACAGGTTGTTCTATGCAAAAAACTCAGATCCAAGCTACATAGAAAGAAGATGAGAGAATAAGAAGCTACAAAATTATAGTGAGAAAGCAGCTAAAACTATCATAAACCTCTCTTCTTATTTTTATAATCCGAAACTATCATAAACTTTGTTGACGTACAAATGGAAGACCAACAAGATTAGTAAAAATTTGTGATTCTAAAGAAATGGAAATGAGCAATTTATATACAACAATGAAAATGTAACGTGTTGACTTCCACGACTAAGACTTTCTGCTATATGAAGGGGAAAAAATCAGCAAAAACTATTAGATTTGGCGTGTATATGGCACAGTATTACAATCATTAATTAAAGCTCTATCAACTCAGGTATAAGCTTCCAAAGAAATGCAAGCTCCCGTGGCGAGAATTGGGGTTTTGCTTCCACCCCTTCGGATAAACTTTCCCCTTCATCTGCCTTCAATGGCTTTATCATATTGGAAACTGCTTCTGATATCTCTTTAACCAGATCAACAATCACTCCATCAATTCCCATTAGATTTTGCATGTATACTGCTTCAGGCACATTACTGCAACAAGATTTATTTCCATTCAATTAATGCATAACATATAATCCATAGAACAAGCTCATAACAAAATCAATTACAACTTTGCTATATGCTAACATGGCTAGACATTATACATGTGACATGGCAACAAACCACAAAAGATTAGTTAGCAAGTTTTCCCTCCTTATGTACGAAAAGTAAAATCCTTGTATAAACTTCTTAGGCGGCCCAATTGTAATACCAAGCTATGACCAAATCAAAGTCAGAATGAAATAACATGGCAGGTTATATTTGACCGTGATTTGTCATAGCCTGACTTTGATGACTTTGTCTATCACATTTCCTAAGCAATAATTTTCTTTTTGGTAATACATTTCCTAAGCAAGAGTTTCCATGGAAAAATTGAAGATAATCAAACAAAGCTTACTTCAATTTGCCGTAGGTAAGAAGTGAAAGCTTGGCCTCCTTGATCTTGGTCACGGCGCCAGGATTTCTAAAAACTCCCTTAACCTCTGACACAATTCCTTCCAAACCACCCTCCAAGCACAGCTTTACGGCATCCTCCAAGGAGTTCCTCCTCACATCGTAGTATATCTCGGTACCCCCATTAGTCAAAAAGAAGACCTAGTATAACAAAAATCATTAGGATATATCCCCTATTAATATATAACACAAACATAGAAGATATTATCAATGTCAAAAGAGTGCTTACAGGGTAAGTGCTCTGTAACTTTTTAACGAGCAATGCCGCGTCCGGCTGGAAGCTTGAGAAGATAATAGGTCTGTCATTAGCATACTCAAACACCACCTGTCACACAGAATTCACAATATTTAGAACCCCTAATATCATTAACATTCAACAAAACAAGAAAAATCTATAAAATTTTTCACTTTTAGTGTTTGTACCTGCAAGATGGCTTGGAGAACACGGAAGAGATAATCTTGGTCGTAAACAATGTGGTCATCGAATTTTAATTCAATGTTGAAGCCCATTGAGGGACTCACTTGCTGAAAAGCTTCTTGAAGTGTACAAAGAGTGTCATCTGTCTCTACATCCCAATTCACAATATTCCCATTTTTTATTTTCCTCAGCAAAGGTTTCCCTTGCTTGCTTGGTTCTCTTTGGGGACCATAGCCAAGGAATTCTGAGAGAGTCAAATCTGTGACCCTTTTCTCAAACACAGTACCCTGATTTCCCATAGACAAAAATGAATTAGCTTCAAAATTATACATGCATAATACATTAGTACTTGGATTAAAAATAGACACACGTTAAAATGACAGAGAAAAGTTAGCTTACATTTTCTTCAGAGAGAATAACATCGTCGTGGAAAATGACAGGGCAGTCATCTCTTGTCACCTACAAAAACCACCACATTTGTTTTTTTTTTACTTGCTGTCTTTATGCTTCATTCACCTTTCTCATCTATTTTCATTTTTAACCGAAATAATTCTTTTTAAAAGAACCACAAAGGGGAAAAAAAATGCAAAAACACACATCAGTATCATTGAGATAGAAGGAAAAATGTTCTAAAGTTTTCCTAGATGAAAACGCCGTAGAACTAGAAGAAGGAAACCCATCTAGAAATCAGGAACAAGAACCTACTAACAAATTTGAATAAAAAATAAAAATTTCAAAGGCATAAAACCTATAGAACACCCTGAAAATTCATTGATTAAGTTTTTGTTTTGGAAATCTTAATTTTAATCCTCATGTAAAATGTGTTTCATATATGTCTAAATATGGAAAAGAATTAAAAGGAGATCTTATTTTTTTCTTTTTCTTTTTTCTTTTTTTATAGCCATGCGTCCAAAGATCCACTTTTTTTTTTTTTTTTTTTTTTGAGAAATGTCTAAATATCCACTTAATAAACACGAACTACTGAAAATACCGTTACATGTCAACATATATTATTGCCCTTGGTCTCCATACATACAATTTATGGGTGTATATGCGGAAAAAGAAAAAGAAAAAAAAATTCCAAAAACGGAATAAAATACTCTCTATTTAACCTAAAATACAATGTATTCATTTTACAATTGAGCATTTTATGTTAGATTTTGTTAACGAGTAGTCTTGGAGCATGTGTTTATAGACGGTTTTAAAACAAAAATTAATATCGTTTTTATGAAAAATGAAAAAAAAAAAAAAAAAAAAAAAAAGCTTGAATTTTCTTTTACATAATTTTTTTTTTTTTTTTTGTAATTGAGTTTTTAAAAATATTTCCTTAAATCAGCGGTTAACATTTCTCTTTTATGTTTAATATATATATATATATATATATTTATATTTATATATTGAAACCATAGCAATGTTTAATACTTAAAAAGGTTTATCTTAAACGTTATAAGATAATAAAATATATATTTTTTGAGCAAAAGTTCAGAAATACAATAATAACTTTACGTAATTCACAAATTTTCCCATAAGTTCACGTTCACATAAGCCGAAAGTCATAAAAATACAATAGCAACCTATAACTAAGATCATCTCACACGTGGTACACCGACACAGTGACACACACACAGAGGTTACGCGGCGCGCGTACAACGCACCGACACAAAAGAACGTGACCTCGAAAACCGAGGATTATTTTTTTCTTTTTTCTTTTTTTCACAAAAATACAACCAGATACACCAAAAAAAACAAGAACAAAGAAATAATTAGAAAAACGTAAAAGAAATCGAGTGGCGAAGAGATCTAACCTGAACGTCGAATTCGATGAAATCGATAGGGAAACAAGAGGCAGCGTTGAAGGACGAGATCGAGTTCTCCTTGAACGCTCTCATTCTACGATCAGATGACTGTAACACGTTCATCCCATGTCCCCTGTGCCCTATCACTAAAAACTTGGGTATTCTATACGCACTCCTCCCCAATTCCACTCCTAAAAAAACATCATACAAACAACAACAATACATACATCAAATAAGTTACGTGTTTTTATTACTAATCTCATCGCATGCATGTAATTAAAATTAAAAAAAAAAAAAAAAATTACTAGTCTCATCACACGTGTTATGCGTGCGTATTTAAATAGATTGGAATGATATGATTACCTTTGGAGGAGCGAGTGGAGTAGAGAGAGAAAGAGGGATTCTCAGGGACCTGGTCGAGGTTTGGGACGTCGGAGACATGAACAGCTTTGAGAGCCATCATTTGATTTTTCTTTAGAGAGAGAAAACAAAAACAACAAGGAAACACAGCAGGGACACAGAAGGCAATAGAGAGAGAGAGAGTTTTTGAGTTGTAGATTTTAGTGAATGGGTATTTATTGTGAAGTGGTGAGGAAACCACAACGAGGCGGAGCGGGATCTCCTCTCAGAATATGCTTTCTTCTGTTGTCATATGCTTTCAGCATATTCTTCACCTTGGCGTTCTTATTAAGTCTATTTAATTTTAAAAAAAATATTTTGAGCTTTTGTTCTTCAACGTTCCCGTTTATTTTAACGGTGTGTTTTTGTTATTTATTTTTTTTTTAAGGTTTTCTTATTGGCTAGCCACTAGCTTATCTTTTTTAATTCCTGGCCGCTTGGGATTCAGAACTTTGAGGACCACCGGTGTGATTCAATGATTTTTGTACAGATTTGAACACGTGATCCTGTACCAAAAAAAAGGCTTTGAAGTCAATTGCAGCTGCTCACTAATAGAAAGTCAAAAGGCATAGATGATGATAATCAGATTTTGATTAATCACAAATCTTTTCTAAAACCACATCACCTTATCTTAAAAAATAAAAGAATATCGCCTTATCAAGAGACAGTAAGGATCTTTTCCTTAAATTAATTATAAAGTATTTTACAATGTGGTTTTTATTTTAAATTATTGAATTTAAATCTTTGTTATTTTAATTTTTTTTATAAAAAAAAATAGTTGCAATATGCTGCTTTCTTAGCATTTTGAACTGTTTCCTCTTTAAACCTCCAATATTTTATGCATGAAAAAATGTCAATTAAACTACAATAATTTAGACCATAATTTTAACATAACAGTATTTGATTGTATAAGTAACAGTAGAACTTTTGTGTTGTTCTTTAGCGTGATGGTCACTTGTAAGGTGTAAGAGGTAAGGGTTTGGGTTCAAGTCTTCAAGAGAGAAATTTACACACATATACACTTAAATTAGGATAGAATAGAATAGAATTTTTATCTTGTAAAAAATAAAAATAAAAGAACTTTTAAGTTGTCCGTACTCCTTGGGTTTAGATGGATTGTTAGAACTAACATATATAATTAACCAAAAGTATTGGATATTTACAATATGACCATAATTACCTTGATAGCAAAGGGAATATGCGAACGAATATTTTAAATAAGATGCCACGTCAAGCTTAGTGGGATATAGATAGATACGTCGCCGTTTGTAAACAGCGCAAGTCTCGGGTATGTGACGATGCCCCAACGTGGAATAAACAAAGTTTCCTGTTTACCTTTTCTTTTTGAGAAAGGAAAAGAAAAATTAGGATGGTCCTTTCATACTTTTGTTGGAAAATAATAGTAGTTGAAGTTTCCAGTCTCTTTCCTCTTAAAAAAAAAGAAAAAAGAAAAAAAAAAAAATGAGAGTTTCCAGCCTCTTCTGTTGGTTTATTATATATTTATTTATTTACGACAAATAAAAGTTTTTTTTTTTTTTTTTGGATGTCGGTTATTATAGAATCTCACATCATGGTTTTAAGATAGAGATAAGAAATTTTGAACTCAAGATCTTATCACGAGTCTTTAAAAACTACTAAACCAACTTCTTAAAGTTTTTTTATTTATTAAAAACCAAAGAAAATTGATAAATATGAGGAGGGATCCTTAGGTTTATTAAAAACCAAAGAAAATTGATAAATATGAGGAAGGATTGCATTGGCAATAGGGTGATTATTGGTGATAGTGGGTGGCATGAATGAATCATGACGTGTAGCCACGGAAGGGTTTAAATGAACCATGACGTGTAGACACGGAGGGGTTCACCTATTCAGCTGTGTATTTGATCTAAATTAAGCTAAACTAAACTAATAAGAATGAATGAATAATAATCAGGTAAAGTGCTTAAATTGTAGAATTCCATTGCGTATATTTGGGCTTTGTCAATATTTCACTCAACGGTGCCCCACAAATAACAAATCTTCTGTATTTTTTAAACGTTATCTTGTGTTTATTATAGGGGAATTATTCACAGGATAATGCATGCCGACGTTGCCATATCCCATATGTAATATATATGTGGCTGGCAATTGCCTGTTGCCAGGTTACTTTCAGTTTCAGCCGGACGTGAGCTACATCATATTAGAGCATCTCCAATGGTCTATATAATAGAGAATGAGACAAAAAAAAAAACCACTCCAATGGATTTTTTATACCCAAAATTTTTTTTGGCTCTTGATGGGTTACTGTTCATTCTTCAATTTTTTTTTTATTATAATAATCAAGTGTTGAATAAAAAAATGTTGGAAGATATGTAGTTGTTAAAAAAAGAATAAATAATGAATGAAGAAATAATATTTAAATGAGATAGAAAATGGGATAGAAAATCTATTGAAAAGTGTATTTGATAAAGTTGGTAGATATAGGTAAAAGTCACTGTTCATTCTCCAAACAGTACAAAAAATTGATGAATTTGTTGGAGATGCTCTTATATGCTATCAACCCATATTGCTTCTTCTTCTTTCTCTCTCTCTCTTTTCTTTTCCTTTTTTTTTTTCTTTTTTTTTTCAATAAACCATAAACTCGCACGCCGCAACCAAAACTGCATGCAGTAGTTAGTTACACGAATTATAAGACATAAAACACTCACGCACCGGATGTGGGACAACGCTCATTTTCTGTCCCTTACCTACCTGCTATAAACTCAGACCTAAAAAGGAATGAAAAAAAAAAAAAATTAAAGCCAAGGAACTATTTTTATTTATTTATTTATTTTGTTGAAATGAAGATAGTCAACCAAGGTACCATTAAAGCAATTTTCTATAATTTGTTGTAGCCTATTGACTTGCAATTCTTTTGTATTGTGGGTTAATTGCCCTAATCAAGATTCAAGGTATCCTCGACACGGACTAGTGGCTCCAGTAGAATCTCTTCCCCTTTCTTCAGGGTTCTTGATTTTTTCTCCACTTAGCAGACCTTTAAAGTGGATGAATAAGAATATAACATAAGATGTAGTGATTACAAAAGGCAATGCCATTGATGCGATGCAAAAAAATCTTTGTCAAGATGCTTTTCTTTTTTTTCTTCTTCTTTTTTGGTTGGGGGCGATTCACATGCAATGGAGGGACTTGGAACATGTTGCAACAAAGAGTTAGACTGTCTTTCTTATTTACAGAATTAATTTTAAGTTATAGAACCTGTATTGGAGATCTCCAAACGCAGTGGCGACGTCACGTATAGGTCAAGGTGTTCCCAGGCACACCCTGACCTAAAAAAATTTTAAAAAAAAATATTATATTTAAGCTGTATTAGGAACACCCTCAAATCAAAAAAAAAAAAAAAAAAAAAAAATTATCTATTCAACTTTCAAGCAAAAAAAAAAAAGCCCAAAAAATTGAACTAAATCTAAAAAAAAAAAAAAATTGTAACAGAGCCAAGCCCACAGCGAGCCCAACAGAGCGAACCCACCCACAAATTCTCAAAAAAAAAAAAAAAAAAACCAACACAGAGAATCAAAAATCAAACCCACCGTACCCACGGTCACGTCACTGGCAAAGAAAGCAAAGAAAACCAAACCCCAATACAGTCTATACAGAGCAAAAGAAAAAAAAAAAAACTCCAATATTGTGTTTATCAAAAAAATAAAAAATAAAAAAACCCAATACAGAGCCTCTGTACCAAAACCAAACCAAAAAAACCCCTAATACTCGCTTGTCGTTGCCGTAGCTCGCTCCTCGTCATCGTTGTCGTCGCTTGCTTGCTCGCCCCTCCTCGTCATCACTCGCCCCTCATCGTAGATCGTAGACGATAGATCGCAAATCGCTCTGCTCAACTCCGGTGCTCGGTGCTCGCAGATCACAGATCCCTCCCTGAGCTCCCTCAAGGTATTTCTCTTTCTTTTTCTCTCTAACTCTCTCTCAGTCTCTCTCTCTCTCTTTATCTCACTGAAAGTCTGAAATGAAAACTAAAATAATGAATGTCTCTCTCTCTTTAGTCTTTATTCTTTAAGACTAAATTAATTCAGTAACTCTCTCTCTCTCTCTCTCTCTCTCTCTCTCTCTCTTTGATTGGCTAGCCGAATGAATGGCCTTTATTTATATTTTGCTTTTTCCTGTTTTTTGTATTTTTGAATTTGGCTTTATCAGTTTATCTTATCCGTTGGTGTTGGTCAATGCGTGTTCACTGTGTTGGTGAGATATTAATTGTCTTTTAGTGTGTATTGTGATTTGTGAATATGTGATTGTGAAATTTTCTGATTGGCAGGCTATTGTGATTGGGACATCAGGCATGAGGCTTATGCTTGTCCGTTAAGTGGGGTGGGGGTACATGGGCTGATGGGCACATGGGCCGGGAACACAATAATTAAAGCAGTGTAATGTGCTACACATTACACTGCTTTAATTATTGTGCCACACATGGGATGTGTAATGCTACACATTATACTGCTTTAATTATTGTGCTGCACATGGGATGTGTAATGTCAGGCTCTTTTAGTGTAATGTGCACAAGGGGCTAAACAATATAACAAATTAAAGCAATATAATTAATGACAAACAAATTAAAGTAATATAGTTTATTGTTATGCTAAACAACAATAATTAAAGCTGTATAATTAACCAATACATTATAAAAGACAAATAAATTAAATTATATTAGGCTAAATAATAATTAATAATTTTATAATTAATGAAATAACAATATAACAAATTATAGTTTATAAAAGACAAACAAATTCATGAAACAACTAAACAACAATAATTAATAATTTTATTAATATTTCAAATGAACTTATAGTTTATTGTTTATTCTTTTACTAGAATTATGGACAAATATTTGATAAGAAAACCACATATTCAAGATTCATCTCCTGTGCAAGATTCATTTCCTATGCAAGATTCGTCTTCATCTTCTAAGCGAATTTGTGTTGACTTTAACTTAGAAAATCTTCCTTCAGATCCTAGGCTACGACAAAAGATATCATCTTATCATCCTAATAATCATGATGAAATAAGAAGACATTATTTAACAAAAGGCCCTTGTCAACCTATTCTTCATGATTATCTTGTATCATATTTTTCTGAAAAGCCCCGTCGATTTAGATCTGAATGTTATGTGGGTAGAAAGTGGTTGGAATATAGTATAGACAAGGATGCGGCATTTTGTTTTTATTGCTACCTATTTGGGCGGCAAGATGTTGGTAAGCAAAGAGCAGGTGAGACTTTTGTAACGAAGGGATTCAAACTTTGGAATCAGCTTGCGAAGTTAGATTCCCATGTTGGAGGATTTAATAGTGCTTGATGAAGTACAAATTCGTCAATCAGAGACAGCAGATGGAATAGAACTTCAACCCAGCTGATAGTGTCCTCAAAGTGGTCACCGGTGTGGTGTCTGCCACAAAGTCTCCGATGCCAAAGTCAATAAGAAGAATAATGCAATATCACAAAGCGAGAAATATATCTGAAGAAAAAATATTCCAGTACCTCTTGTTGGTGATGTGAGAGCCTTATATATAGGTTCCCTTGGATTCTGACCGTTGTGGTTAGTAATGGGATGTTAATGTCTTTCTTGGTAACAGCTCCTGCTTAATATGAGGGTCTTAATGTGCTTTCAATGGTCTGCATAGCTGTTGTTGTAACCGTCTAAGGTGTTATTGTAACCGTCTAAGGTGTTATTGGTGGCATTGAATGGGCTTGATTCCTTCGTCAGTGACGGAGGCACTTCTTTCAGTTCGTCCATAGGGGTGATTTCGTCTGTAATGTTATGTTCGTCTGTAGTTGATTTCGTCAATCCCATCAGTGCTCATAACCAAGCTGTCAAGAAGAGTGAAGATCTACTGAAGGAAAAGCAACACATTCAAAGTGTTTTGGTTAAGCAATCAAATAAAGATAAACTTGATTATCAAGTTCAATTAAATGCAATAGTTGATTGCATAAGATTCCTTTTATGCTAGGGATTAGCTTTTCGTGGTCACGATGAATCTCAAGGTTCAAGTGATAAAGGAAATTTTCTTGAGTTTCTACAATTTTTGGGGAATCACAATAAATCTATCAATGAAGTGTTGCAAACAACTCCAAAAAATTGCAAGCTTACCCACTCGGATATTCAAAAAGACATTGTGAATGCAATTGCACGTGAAACATCCAAAACCATCATCAAAGATCTTGACAATGGGTTCTTTTCAATATTAGTTGATGAGTCACATGATATCTCAGTGAAAGAATAAATGTCCCTCGTTCTTCATTATGTGAACAAAAAAGGAATTATTATAGAGCGGTTCCTTGGTATTGTACATGTTGCAAGTACCACCGCTTTGTCACTCAAATGTGCTATTGAATGTTTACTTTGTGAACATAATTTGAGTTTGTCGAACCTACGTGGGCAAGGTTATGACGGGGCTAGTAATATGCAAGGTGATATCAATAGTCTCAAAACTTTAATTTTGAAAGAGAATAAGTCAACATTTTATATCCATTTTTTTGCTCATCAACTTCAATTGACATTTGTTGCCATTGCTAAAAATCACATTAACATTACTAAATTTTTTATTGTGGTTAGTAATTTAGTAACTGTTGTTGGAGGCTCTTGTAAGAGACGAGATGCTCTTCGAGATGCACAATTTGCCAAAATTAAAGAAGATTTAGAGAATGGTGTACATAGAAGTGGGCAAGATTTGAATCAAGAGACAAATCTTAAATGCCCTGATGATGCACGTTGGGAATCATATTATGAGACTATTCTTAACTTGATTTTGATGTTCTCTGCTGTTGTTGATGTATTTGAGATTATTGAAGAAGATGGCCTCTCTAACCAAAAAATTGAAACTCGATCTATTATGGGGTCAATTCTATCTTTTGAATTTGTCGTTGCTCTACACTTGATGAAAAACATTTTAGGGATCATAAATGAGTTGTCAATAGCATTGCAAAAAAAAAAAAAAAAAAATCAGGATATAGTAAATGCTATGGATCTTGTTAAAGTGTCTAAGCAACGATTGTAAGTGATGAGAGAAGATGAATGGAAATCTTTATTGACTGAAATATCTTCATTTTGTACCACGCATGATATTTCTATCTTGAACATGAATGAAACATTTGTAGTTAGTAGGAGGCCGCGACGCAACACTCAACAAAA
This sequence comes from Quercus lobata, assembly GCF_001633185.2. NCBI lineage: Eukaryota > Viridiplantae > Streptophyta > Magnoliopsida > Fagales > Fagaceae > Quercus > Quercus lobata. Next base: position 70,519,526 of record NC_044905.1, read on the forward strand.
GACAAATTTACATCATTATCGTGTTGAGCTATTCTGCATAGTAATAGATATGTAACTTCAAGAGCTTAACAACCATTTTTCTGAGGCTTACTTGGGGCTATAAAAGCCTAATAATTTTCAATGAACTTGGTGGTGGCCCAAAATTTCTTAATTGAAATCAAAACGTTTTATTTTCTTTAATAAATGTGATCATGATCCAAATCAATATGCTAAGCAAGCTTTTTTTTTTTTTTTTTTTTTGAAAAATAATTACAACATGCTGCTAACTCCGCAGCTCGAACCCTTTCCCTCCTAAACCCCCAAGCACTTTGTGCATGGGGAGATGCCAATTCAGCTACAAGGCATTTGGCTATGCTAAGCAAGCTTAGTTGTGGAGTTAGTGTATGTGAGTGAGACGATCGATGTTACAATTATTACCGAATTTACTGTATAAGTTTTTACAAGTTGGTGCATCAACATTAGTTGATATGCTCTTTGTAATAAAATTTGTAAGAATAATTAACATTTTCCTAGATATATTAATTACTTACTATGTCTCTTCTCCAAGAAAAAAATAAAATGGTAGTGTTAACAGGCATTGTAAAGTGTCTGTTAAAAAACTACTTTATGTCACATTATTATACTTTATATTAGATTTTTGACAAATTTACCAATAAAATTAACTTTTTTAGTTTCACCTGTCACTTTAGTATTTTTATTAATTTATACCAATTTTTTATTAAGTGGACCCCATAATAAACAATCCTTAATGGGCACCTCACGGTGCTCGTTAACATTTCCTTAAAAAAAATGAATAATGTTATAGTCACAAACTATTTTACAGCATTTCTATAAAATGTTGATGTGGCCAACCTCTTATTGGTTTTCATTTAAACCCACCATTAATATCACTTTTTCATTTACCAATAATTGGGTCATTCTACTGTACCCTCTCTATTTTTTGGGGAGTATGGTACCCATACAAATCTTGACCATCAAATCTAATGGGTTTTAATCTTGACTGTTTATTCAATTTTAGTGGGATACCAGTTACCGGTATAGCAAGGTAGCACATAAAACCAAAAACAATAGAACCAAATCCTTCTCTCCCCATGTTTCTCAACCAAAAAAAAAAAAAAAATCCTTCTCTCCTTGTTCTCGGATTTTTTTTCAAAATAATACTGATTTTCAAACAATTTTGTTAGTTAGTACATTTTTAAAACTATTTAGGAAACTAACATCTCGAGTGCAATAAACTCGATTTCAATGTTTTAAATCGAGCACAATGAAGTCGATTTCAACATAGAACTCAAGCCTATTAGACTCGATTTCGTTGTTCAGTTCTCACCCTCAACAAACTCAAGCAAAACTCAACTCTAGCAAAACCCAGGTCCAATCCAATCCGAGCAAAACCCAGGTGAGCTTCGGTGGGGAACGAGAGATATGGAACAAGACAAAGTGAGAGAGAACCACCAATCTGATCCAATCAACTCCAGCAACTCCAATCCAATCCCAGCAACTCCAGCAAAACTTATGCGATCCGATCCGAGCGAAACCCCAGTTGGGTCTTAGGTTTGTTGATTTCATTGTTTCTCTTTGGTTGTTGTGTTTGATGGTTGGAGAAGAAGAGTTTTTGGAGAAGAAAATTGTTTGATTGTTTCTCTTTTCTCTTTGGTTGTTGTGTTTCTCTCTCATTGTTTCTCTTCATTGTTTTCGTTTTTGATTGTTTAAATAGGGATTTTGGATATGAAGGTTTAGTAAAGGGGAAACAAACATGGGGGATTGATGTTAATTAGCTTTCTTTTACTGACTAGTGTTTGGTTGCTGGGAAACCTGCTCAATAGAAAAGAACGTTGGTTTTTTTTTACTTGATTCCGATTGAGAAGATCGCCTCGATTGAGTTAAATAGTTGCATTGAGAGTGAAGTTTAATCTTTTGCGGGATAAAGAAGGAGGGGGTTCAAATCTAAGTTGCTTTTGGAAAATTTATGTTTTTCCTTGGTTAAAAAATTGGGTATTTAAGGGATGAAATGTTTTGAGTTTTTTAATTACCTTGTTTCAGTGTTGTTTTCATCTAGAGTTACTTCATTCAAATCAAAGAAGTTGTCAAGTAGCCACAAGCCAAAGGCTACAACCAGCAACTACATCAAAGTAACAATAGAAAAAAACCTGAACAAACAAGTCAAGTGCAAACCAAAACCAAAACTCAAAGAACACAACTAGGTGCAAGTTTGCATGGTACAATCTATTTACAAAAGGAAAAAATTACAAACATACTTCACAGCTAACTAGGACTAATCTACCAACAAGTAATAAAGAGCTAGCCAAAATTTTGTGTTTCCAATCAAATCCTTAGACTTGAATACAACATCAGAAATACCCCACCTAATACATATTTTGGTGTTGATACTAGACCTAGGATATGGTCCTCTACTTTCAATCCTTGCCTTCACCTATTTCCTTATAAGACTAGCAATTTGATCCTCTGTTTTAATAGTTCCCAAATTCTTTATAGCATTTCTTTGTACTCATATGTGGTATATACACGCATTAAAACCCAATATGCTGCAGTCATCACTTAGCCTTTTACCTTTTCCAATTTGTTGCAGCACAATTGATAAGATTATGCCAGTCTTCATCAAGCCTACCTTGATAAGACCATTTCCTAATTTTCCTCCAAAGTCTTCTAGAAAAGGGGAAATTAAAGAAAAAGGTGATCTCTACTCCCAGAGCTTCCTTTGCATAACAAACATAAAAGATCATATGTTATTCCCCAACTAGCAATCATATCATTGGTAGAGAGACTGTCCCTAATAGCCAGCCAAATGATGAAAGCATGTCTTGGGATGGCTTTGGTGAACCATACAATCTTCCACCAACTAACACTAGGTTTCTTTTTTCTAATTTGATCCCAACCACTTGAGATAGAGAACAATATAGACACTGAACTACTTGGACTTGTGCAATAACTGGTTTTGTTGAAATATCTGTATGAAATATGCCCATGTTATTTTCTTTGAATGGTTATGCAATTAGTTTTGTATGCGGCACTTATTTCAAGATTTGCCTCCTGTATGCCTTTGGTTTCATCTTTTAAAATAAGGAATTATTTCAAGATTTGGCACCTTCCTTGCAGAATTCGTTTTGTACTATTGCTGCACTTATACAGGTATGCCTAATAAATTTATGTTTGTTTCTTTTATCAATTTTAGAAGAGAGAATTATATTAAGATTTGGTTCCATTGTTGTGGAATACTTTATAATTACACATCTAATTATTTTGTAGGAGGACTTGTTGGAACTTTGTCAATACAAGTTGGCAGTAGAGCTAGTGCTTTCAAAGGATAATAAACAACAACATTTTAAATTGTTTAAAGTGCTAAAAAATAGAGCTATCGGATTTTTTTAATTACACTATGTAATGATGCAAGAGTTATCAGTAGATTATTGTATTAGTTTCTTATATTAGTTCCCCAAGAATCATGTCAAATCTATAGCATTTTTTGTAAACATTTAAGCACATATTGAAGGTTTATGGGTGGTTTCATCAAAGTTCGTTGAGCTCAAAACTGTGCTAGGTCATGAATCATCTTTTATATCCTTTTGATTTAATTTCTTATGTTTACTTAAGGACTTTTTTGGGCATAGAATGATGAAACATATTTTGACCCATTTGTGCTTTAGTTTTATTATAAAAAATAAATAATATAAAGCATTTCTATAATCCTAAGATCACAATGCTAATATTTTGGAACTTATACAAAATCACAGTCATTGGTTTTATTAAAATTGATAAACAATGACAATTTGAGCCATCCATGCCAAAGAGTTACTTGGAAAGGTAGAGAGAGTGAGAGACAAATAGACACTAAGACTCCTCATACAATCCAATATATTTTTATTATCAAAATACGAAATATAGAATTTCAAAACATTTTAAAATATCTCAAATGCAAAGAGGGCAAAAAGGATACGAAGACTTGTTGAGAGAGAGAGAGAGAGAGAGAGAGAGAGAGAGAAGCTTACCAAATAAAATAAAGTAAAATAATCAAATCAGCATTTTTTTTTTCATAAAAAGAAGTTTAGGTTACATGGTAGATTGGCAGTAAATGTGGCATCCTAAGTGTCATAAATTTTTATTTTATTTTGACTATTAGCCACATCAATTTTTAGTCACATTGGATGGTACTAGACAATATTCTCTTGGAACCATTAAATGTGACTAAAAAAATAAATGAACCACCGAATGTGACAAAAGTACGGTCATTTTTTAGGTTTTAAGGGTATTTTAGTCATTTTTTAGGTTCTAAGCACATATCAATAATTTTTTAAAGTTTTGGGGGTATTTTGGTCATTTTTAAGTTTTAGGAGGTATTTTGGTAATTTTATTATATAAGAGTATTTCGGCGATTTTAGAGGTTTTAGAGGTATTTTATATATATATATATATATATATATATATTCGATTATTAGATAATTTAGTGGAGTTGGGTTGGGTTGAGTTGGCTACGACCATATGTGATGTTAGTATTATTTAATGTGACAATGGAATTGTCAAATGTGAGAAAAAAAATAAAGGTACCATCGTATGTAGCGAAAGTACAGTTAGATGTGATGTTGTTACTGCCTAATGTGAACATGGAACTGTTATATATGAGGAAAAAAATAAGGGTACAATCTAGTGTGATAAAAGTTCGTTAGACATAATGTTGGTATTACCTAATATGACAATAGAATTGTTAAATGTGCAAAAAAAAAAAAAAATGGAACCACCAAATATGACAAAAGTACAGCCACATGCGATGCTGGTACTACTCAATGTGACGATGGAATTGTCAAGTGTGAGAAAAAATAAGGGAACCACCGAATGTGACAAAAGTACAGTCACATGTGATGTTGGTACTGCACAATGTGAGAATGGTACTATCAAATGTTAGAAAACAAATAAGGGAACACCGAATGTGACAAAAATACAATCACATGTGATGTTGGTATTGTATAATGTAAGGATGGTACCATCAAATGTGAGAAAAAAATAAGGGATCCGCCAAATTCACATGTGATGTTGGTACTGCACAATGTGATGATAGTACCATCAAATATGAGAAAAAAATAAAGGAACTACCGAATGTAACAAAAGTACAATCACATTTGATGTTGGTGATGTTGGTATTGCACAATGTGAGGATAGTATCATCAAATGTGAGAAAAAAATAAAGAAACCACCAAATGTGACAAAAATACAGTTACATGTGATGTTGGTACTGCACAATGTGAGGATGGTACCATCAAATGTGGAAAAAAAAAAAAAGGGAACCACTAAATGTGACAAAAGTACGGTCACATGTGAAGTTGGTATCGCACAATGTGAAGATGATACCATCAAATGTAAGAAAAAAATAAGGGAACCATTAAATGCGACAAAAATACAGTCACATTTGATGTTGGTACTACACAATATGAGAATGGTACTATCAAATGTGAGGAAAAAAAAAAAAACCACCAAATGTGACAAAAGTACAGTCATATGTGATGTTGGTACTGCACAATGTGAGGATGGTACCAAATGTGAAAAAAATAAGGGAACCACCGAATGTGACAAAAGTACAGTCACATGTGATATTGATATTGCACAATGTGGGAATAATACCATCAAATGTGAGAAAAAAATAAGGAAACTACCGAATGTGACAAAAGTACAGTTACATGTTATGCTAGTACTGCACAATGTGAGGATGGTACCATTAAATGTAAGAAAAAATAAGAAAACTACCAAATGTGACAAAAGTACAGTCATATGTGATGTTGGTACTGCACAATGTGAGGATGGTACCAAATGTGAAAAAAATAAGGGAAACACCGAATGTGACAAAAGTACAGTCACATGTGATTTTTTTTTTTTTATGGGCACATATGATGTTAGTATTGCACAATGTGGGAATAATACCATCAAATGTGAGAAAAAAATAAGGGAACTATCGAATATGACAAAAGTACAGTTACATGTGATGCTGGTACTGCACAATGTGAGGATGGTACCATTAAATGTAAGAAAAAAAATAAGAAAACCATAAAATGTGATAAAAGTACAATCACATGTGATGTTGGTACTGCCCAATGTGAAGATGGTACCATCAAATGTGAGAAAAAAATAAGGGAACCACCGAATGTGACAAACGTACAATCACATATGATGTTGGTACTGCACAATGTGAAGATGATACCATCGAATGTGAGAAAAAAAAAAATAAGAGAACCACCGAATGTGACAAAAGTACAGTCACATGTGATGTTAGTACTATACAATATGAGGATGATACCATCAAATGTGATGTTTTAGTAACCTGGTATAGCAGATTGTCTATTAGTGGGAACTGTACCCCAAAAAAAAAAAGTACAGAAGAATTACCTCTAATAATCACTTATTACATCAAAATTTTGTAATTTTTTTTTGTAAAATAGTTTATATCTCTAGCATTATTAAAAAAAATTACTTTTATGTCACTTACTGAAAATATAAATTATTTTTTCAAATGAAAAAATATAAAAATTATTAAATTCTTTCACACAAATATCAATAACTTTGATCAAATTGGTAAAGTTCTTTGTCCTAACTAAGGAGAGATTATTATAGAAGGGACGTTATTGGTTCCAATCTTATTATTTCTATTATAAAATAAAAATAAGAATAGGTTCTAGCTCAACGAAAGATAGAGAACCAAAGAAAAGGAAAGAATAACTAATAGATCAATTCAAACGTGGCATAGATCAATTCAGCAATTCAAACAAGGAAATAAGTAATAAGTAATAATTGACTATTCAGCAAAAAAATAATAACAATTACCCAAATGAGGAGTTCGAAAGACTCTAGCTCTACGGTAGATAGAGAACCAAAGAAAATGAAAGAATATTAACATATACTGATAAACGTCGCTATTTAGCTCCCCAGGTTCCAAACGTTGATCTTGTCAGTGTCACCAAAGCAAATAGCATCCTATTCTATTCCTTGGAAGAAACTAGTGGGTTACAGACATTAACCTTTCTTTCATGTTGAGTTGATTTGTCTTCAACCAACTGTGCATTATTTAAAACAATCACTTCAACATCTTTGCTGATTCTGCTAAGCACAATTAGTCTCCACTCCAATGGACTTCACTTTGGATTGATTATGTTAGCAATTCTCTCTAGTCCGAAACATGTATGCTCAAATTTTAAGTAATAGGGTTCTAAAGATACCTATGAGTTTTACAAAGCACCATGCTTTTCTTAGACAAATGCCATTAGGCCTTAGGAGCAAAGGTGGAGGCAATGGAGGAATCTTGCTATTGTAGCTTGAGTTAATTCAAGCCAATGTGGAGATTTATTATGTGACATGTGTGGCGTGGCTTGAATGCCACACGCTTTTGTTGGTCAATTTGACCAACTTGATTGAGTTCATCTCTTATAAGGAATTCCAAAATGTTCACTTTTATAAACCCAAGCGTGAGTTCAGTTTCTTTAAACCTAATTGTGCCACAATATTAATTTATAGAGAGGTGCCGCACATTAGTGTCTATTCTTGAGAGAGTGATCTAGGGTATATTTGGAGTTTCGGTTTCTTGAGTGTTCTTGTGCCAATGTCGAATCTCCCTATTTTTATAGTGAAAATTTATCCATGTCGCCGCTAGTGGATGGAAGTTGTTTTCCGAACCACGTAATTTCTAATGTTTTTTGTGTGTGTTTGTTATTTATTTTTTGTCTTTGCTATTATTAATTTGAATCATGTGGGTGTTATTTGCACAATATGAATAAATATTTTTAAAAAATACTCGATAAAAATTCTAATTTTGAATCAATCTCAATGCAATTTTCTTTAATGAGTTTTCAAACACTAATGTCTTCTTTGTCTCACTAATTTGACTATTAGAAATGTAATTAGTGGGGTGGTTTCTATCAATGGTAAGATTAATGGCCTCCTTACCAAGAGTTTGCCATTTGTCAATTGTCTTGTTCGATGCACCTTAAGTAGATTGAACTTGATGGTAAGTTTTGAACTTTTAGTTGTGGATGAATCGAGGTCAATCAACCTTGTACTCAAGGCAACACAATTATTCATATACTCCTCAAATGATTTTGATTTCAGTGACATACTATTATCGTGCCATGGCCAAGTAGGATATGTCAAATCCTTAAGTTTTGAAGTTTTGATTGTGGATGAACCGAGGTCAATCAACCTTGTACTCAAGACAACACAATTATTCATATACTCCTCAAATGATTTTGATTTGAGTGACGTAGTATTATCGTGCCATGGCCAAGTAGGACATGTCAAATCCTTAAGTTTTGAACTTTTGGTTGTGGGTGAAGCAAGGTCAATCAAGCTTGTACTCGAGGCAACACAATTATTCATATACTCATCAAATGATTTTGATTTGAGTGACATACTATTATCGTGACGTGGCCAAGTAGTATATGTAAAATCCTTAAATTTTGAACTTTTGGTTGTGGATGAACCGAGGTCAATCAACCTTGTACTCGAGGCAACATAATTATTCATATACTCCTCAAATGATTTTAATTTGAGTGACATACTATTATCGAGCCATAGCTAAGTAGAAAATGTAAATTCCTTAAGTTTTGAACTTTTGGTTGTGGATGAAACGAGGTCAATCAACCTTGTACTTGAGGCAACACAATTATTTAAATACTCTTCAAATGATTTTGATTTGAGTGACATACTATTATCATGCCATGGCCAAGTAGGATATGTAAATTCCTTTAGGTGTTAAGGATGAAAAATGAACTTTGCTAGACGAGAATAATATTTTATCCTTTAAAAATTTTGTATTTAATAAAAGTGAGATTTCGAAATGAAATGTCAAGTGGACACTCAGTGAGTTGAACCTCTCTCTAACTTTTCACAAAAGGCCGGCCCATGTCTGTAGAATTAAGAACAATTTTTGTTTCATATCCGCTGCTTTCTGTCTTATTAGATGTGGAGGCCGAAACTTATAAACCATCATTGAATTAGGCCTACAAGATTTTAGAAGCTCAGACCAAACTAAACATATAACCAACAAGGCTCTTAAAGAGGCCTTTGACGTTTTTCTGCAAGCCCAACTAAACTAAAAAAGTGCAGGACACCGATACTGTAGCTTGATGCTTTTGCAAAAGTAGTAGAAGGAAAAACATGAGAGGAAAGTTAGCTACAAGCATTAGCATTGAAGAATGCTAATGTCATATCTAAGGCCTTTTTGACAATTCATAACTCAAAAATATTTGCATCAAAAAATGGTATACCTCATTATTGCAAAATTTTTTGCAATAGTGCTACAATACAATTCTAAACTTAGAATTGTACTGTAGCACTATGGTAAAAAATATATATTTATATTTTATTTCACCCCTTAGCTGAAAAAAAGTGATGATGTGAAAGAAATAATAAAAAAAGATTAAAAAATAATATTTTAATGAGAAAGTAAAATAATAGAGTTTTTGGATGTAGGGTGTATTGTAAAATGGTATGGTATAATTGATAGAGTAGTTTTTTAGGATGGTAAAATAAGATAGAGTAGCATTCTTCAATGCTGATGCTCTTTTATAGACTTATTGATGTGGCTTGGACTTTTTTTGGAAGCTTTTTTTTTTTTTTAATGAATTTCTTGTTCATATAATTTTTTTATAAAATTTTTTTTATTCAATTTTGAGATTTTGTTGCTTTTTTTTTTTATATATTTTTTTATTGAGTTTATTACTAGTAACAAATTATCTAGAGAACCCTTTTGAGACTTGATTAATTTTTTCAATTTTTTTTTTTTTTTTGTTAACGACTTAGATATATATATATATATATAATTGCATTAATTAATTAATTTTTTTTTTTTAAAAGAGTGGACAATGTGGTCCACTTACACTTTGCTAATTCCCCTTTGTCTTTGGTAAACAATATCTTACGTGGTAATTTGTTGTTGTTTCTTATATAGGTTACCACTGACATCACTTTTTTATTTATCAATAATAGATTACCACCTACAATTTTGTTGTGAAAATGTTGTGAATGTAACATTACTTTTAACAATTTCTTTTCAGTAATACTAGAATATACTAATTTTGCAACATTCCTAATTAAATTAAAAATTATGGTGAGATCAAGTATAAGTTGGCATGTTAATTTAGAAATGTCGTGAAATTATTGTAACAATTTGATGTGTACATTCCATTATTATTATTATTATTATTATTTATCTATTAGCTAATATTAGAGGTCTTACTGCGGAAATGTAAACTCATTATCTTTTCTTTACTACTCATGTCAACTTGTGACAAAAATTGTGTAAAATATTGTAGTGCTAGCATTCCTCTAAAATTTGGGGCCTTAACTAATTGGCCCCAATATTAGTAGGGCTAGTCACTTTTATATAAAACAAATTTTTTTTTTTTTTTTTTTTTTTTAGCTACCCAGCCTACCTTACCCTACCCTCTCCCACCTCCCTAATCATGCAGCAACAAGAAATGGCATTGAGTACTGTAACCTTGCATTCACAAATACATTTGCAAATAGAGATGAGCTAGATAGTGACTACCAAACTCTGCATTCAATTTGTGCCGTGAGAATACGTTTTCCACCACAAATGGCATCCTAAGTCACAATCACAATCGAGCCAAACACAAAAAGTTGAATTAAATTTTGAGTGTGTAATCTATCTTCATTTAGGGTAACTGATTTTCCTTCACTTCTCACCTCCCTTTACATGTATCTAGTCCATAGATTCCATACCATATGCTATCACTGTGACAAAACCTTTTCGCCTATCCAAGGCTGGGTCAACACATTTTGGGGTTGAAGACGGCAATTTAGAGGCATTTTACGAAAAGTTATTAGTTTATTCCAATATCCAATAGTGATACTTGTTGAATACTTCTTTGCAAAAAACAATAAATTTGATATTTGTTTAAACAACTTTAGTCTTGATTGAATTGGTTTCTTTGTACTAATATTAACCATGTTATTTTTATCTCTCTCTTTTTTTCTCTCTATTAAAAAAATCATGTTATTGGCATGCTAAATAATTTTCATGCAAAATATGCCTACATTTCTTTGAAAATTTTTATATGTTTAGAGTATTTTAATTATAAAATAGTTTTTTTTTAACTTGTAAATTTTATACAATGTTATTTCTATTGAATACCTCAATTCAGTTTCAAACATATTCTTTTCAAATCTAGCTCAAATTCACGGTTTGCAAAAATAAGGCCTAGTCTAGGACTGACTAAATGGAATTTGGAACCCAATGCAAATATAAAATATATTGTCACTTAATATTTTATAAGAAATGCATGAATTAGGGAAAAAAAAAAACATTTTTATATAATTTAATATATCAATCGGATTATTTTCATATATTTATAAAACGTAATGTTAAAACTTTTAATTCTAACAAGGGCAAGAGGATGAATTAAAATTCAAGTTTTTCTCTAGGGAAGAATCAAGCAATATTTTCAAATCACAAAACTTAACGATATGGCTTGAACTTTTATTTTATGCTTCATAGGGATATTGAAGGAAAAAAGAAAAACCCTTATATTGTAAAGCGATGGATTGTCTACCCACAGCCATCACATTGGAACAACCTTGTGGAACATGCCACCCATGGATGCAGCATGACCCCATCCTTTCAAACGGTTGGCTAAATTGGTATAGGCACAGCTGAGTCATTTGCAACGGGCATTCCAATAAATGGACGTATATTCATTCAAGAATACCAATCTTAATAGTAAGTCTTTTTTTTTTTCTTTTTTTTTTTTGCTATAAGTAAGGAATGAAAAATTTAAACCTTAATTACCATGAAAATACTAAGAGATGCCAACCAATTGAATTACAAAAAGTATTTGTTAGGGAATAAATAATAATGGTTATTTAGGGAAAAACAACTTCTTATCGCTTTTAACTCAACATTTTCCATAACAATTGTATAACAGTTACGAAAAACTTGTTTTAAGGCGATCTATGCGAGAAACTTTTCATCTCAATGAAATGAATGGGAGGAGATTTTGGTTGAAATCAATACTAGAATAATAAACGTCATGTTGCTATTAAATTTCTAGCAAAGCATCACAATCAAAAAGTTGGTATTGGTCCCAGAACAGGTTATTGTGGGACGAAGTTTGTCAACTTTGTTGCATTTGACAACAACTTTGTTATTCGCAGAATTATGCAAAAATTAGCTTGCTGTCTTCTATATTGACACAACAGTGATCTGGCATACACCAACTTGATGCCACAAGAACCTTACTAAAGAGGTCCACTTAGGTTAATTATGTTCCTGTTCCAAGCCACACACTTCAACCTAACTAAAGAAACTATATATATATATATATATATATATATATATATTACAATGTTCTAGTATTCTATATTGACTTTTTGATCCCTGTGTCTTTGGTGCTGCATAATCAGGATTTATCAGTCTTTTTCTCGGTGGAAAAGCTTTTTGAAGGTCAACCTTTTGAAATGGGCCATGGCTAAAAATTCACATTAGACTGGACAGATAGGATTTGCATAAGAGTTGAATTTACCATAGAAGACCCATTTGGACATGAAGTACCCCCCACAAGCCCTTAACATATATAACGGCTACTTTTCATTCAAAAAATAAGAAAATTCCAAACTTTTCTCTGCAGTCTCTGTCTCTATGTCTAGTCACATTTTAATATTGAAAATCATTAAAAAATGAATTTAAAAAAGAGAGAGAGAGAAAGAAAGAAAACCAAAAACCAGCTCAAAAGAAATAGTATTATAAAAGAAGAGGCTAATAAATGAGAGGAAGAAGATGAGGAAGAGAGGCCCTCTTTCTCTCTCTTTTTCTGTGTGTATGTGCAAGAGGAGCATTAATGGTGAAGACAGGACCATTAAATATTTCTGAGGGTAACTTCATTGCTTGCGTTTATCGCTGAAATTGTCTGTTCGTCCTCTTCAGACTGCCTTCATTGATACCCCCATCTGCCCCCTAACTCTTTCTCTTACTTTTTCTCTTCCTTACTTAATCTTCTACAACCCACTCCCCTAGATCTCATTTATTGCACTCACTCTCTCTCTGGGTCTATTTTGAGCAGTAAATACATGTCAAAGGTGAAAATTATATTTAATTATATCATCTTTTACAAAATTTCTCCATAGACCCAAGAGACAAAAACTATGGTTCTCAAGGGTCAATAGTAAAAGTTTTAAGAGAACACAACCCATGATGTTAAATCTGGTAGAAAATGCTAAACTTAGGTTGTATAATAAGATTATAATGTTGTTTTTTACCTCATAATAATTGTAGCTTGTTGAACTCAGAACTGAGTTGAGTTGAGGTTGAGGATAACTGTGGCTTGTTGTTGAACTTTGAGCTAGCTGATGAGACCTCTTCTCCAAATGAAGTAGAAGGAGAAGGAATTAAAGTTGATGATGAAGTAGTTTCTTTCACTGTTGGAGAGTTTGAGGGTTGTTGGGGTCTCATTGGTGGTCGTGCTGCACACACTGGGATCACTGATCTGATTTGAACTGCTGGGGCTATCCTGTGAGGATTGAACCCTCCAGTGTACATGGTTCTAGCCATGTGGGCATTTGTAGGTGCCTTGTCTTGAGCTGAACCAAAAGGCCCAGTTCTGATTTGGCTTTGTTCATGTTGAATGGTGCTATCAAGCATTGAAGAGGTCACCTTCCCAGTATTGGACATAGGAAATTGCCTATATATTGAGCTAGCCCCATAGACAAAATTTGAACTTGAATTGCTTGGACCTTCCTTTTCAATAGGCTTCTTGCTTGAATCTGATTTCCCACCAAGCCACTCTTCTTCATCTCTTTTATGCTCTTCCAATGGAGGTGTTATAATTTGTGATCTGCCGCTGACTTGTACTGCAATGGACCTATTTGATGAGTATGGAGAGGGAGTGTCTCTAGGTGAAGTTGGTGGCAAGATCTTTGAAGCTGTTCTAGGAGGGGGAGGAGGCAGAAGAGACACAAAGGAGTTTTTAATTTGTGATGAACCTTCTGAAGCAGAGTCAAGTAACAGATCCAAAAGCCTCCACTGCTGATGCTGTATTTGATGATTACTAGATGTGGATGAAGAACCACAACTAAAGTCTCTATGGGACCTCACCATTCTTCGTTTTGCTTGGTTCTGATCCCTCCTCCTTGCTTGTTTGAAATCATCTTTTGGTCTAAAATTTGAAAGAAACCTTGTCACAACTGCCTGATCCTGTTCTTCACGAGTGACTGCTTCTTTATTTGTCCATGCACCCATGTTTGGCACTGCACAGAAATGTACATTGATTACGCTAAAATACAAATACTAGAAGATGAAAAACTATCTACTAATGGAAATAAATCAAAATATATTTACATTTTTTCAGGGCAGACCAAGCTGCTATTGCAGCATTCTTCTCAGCTTGTTTCTTTGTCTTGGCTGGCTCACCAGTGAAATTCATGCCTGCGAGCTCTACAGTACAAGTGAAAATTGGAACATGGCCAGGACCTGATCTTATTGTGGTATATACAGGGAGGTTCAGTCCAGCTCTATGAGCAGTTTCTTGAAGGAGGTTCTTGTATATTCCAGTTTCATCCTTCATTGTAATCCACAATAGAGGAAATGAGGAAAAATAAATTAAGAGATACATGGGTAATGCTTATATTGCTCCAGACAATCAAGAAAACTCGCCGAATATTGAGAGCATGTTAATATTACCACAGGAACTTACAAGAACTCTTGCAGTGAGAGACCTTGCAGGGCCTCTTGTGGACAGGACACTGAGAGCTACTTCAGCAGCTGCATGCTCTGCCTGTCTTAATGTGGTGCAATAGCTTGGGCTTTCAAAGATCTCACCATTGAAATTCACAGAAGCTTTGAATCTTGGTGCATGATCAGGTCCTTCTCTGAAGCAGGCATAAGAAGGCAGATTGAAACAGCTTCTCTGTGCAAGTTCCTGCAGCTGATTCTTGTACATATCTGCCATGAAAGACATCCACAACAAACCAATCAAATCCTATTCCCGACAACCTAAATGGGAAGTTAAAAACAACAGTATGAACAGTATTTAGAGGGAGAAAAAAATCCATCCCAAATGGCCATAAAAAATACTAAAACAGCTTAGCAACTGATATGCAAATCAGAAAACACCAACCTAAAGAAAGATTGAAGGAAACGAGCTCAACCACTGAAAACTAAGACAAAATCAAAGAACCCACCTACTTCAGCTAATTTATCACTCCTACATTGGCTTTGGGAGTCTTGTCTTTCAGCACAAAGTACCTAATACTTATGTCATCTGTAACTGTGAGGAAGAAAAAGATGGTTACTGAGTGAAGTGAAAAAATGTCAAAACTGGAGCTCTGAGCCAAAAAAGCTTTGTCACTCTTTTTTGTTCATGAGTTTTTACCCATCAGGAAAAGGGAGATCCCATTAAATTCAATCAAATTTTATTTTATTTTTTTCCCATATAGCACAGTTTTCTAGCAATGAAGAGCCAAAAACCAGCTCTTCTCATTTAGAAGGGGTAGTTATGACATTTTATGGATTCTTCTAGCATCATTGCATTAATAACAACAATGTTTGCCTTTGGCTTTGTGTTTTATTTTACAAATTGCCATGTATCATCATCATCGTCACCTTGACCTTAGCACTAGCAGACTAGGCATTGTGTTGACTGGACAGTTACCTCCCTCAGTTTGAAGATATGAAATTATTAACTTATTATAAAATTACTGTGGGGATCGTGACCCCATCCCATGTGGTCAACCTCATCTAAGCTTGATACTACCATGTTGTAATTGAATTGGCTAGGGATTAGACTCAACTAACTTCTACTATTGTGAGCAATACAATCAAGACACGTGTCCATGCTCAATGGGGTTCCATTCATTGATTGCTTGTTTGATTACAAAGCAAATGTCCAGCAATGTGTTGTCAATAGTACTTTAAATCGTGAGGTGAAATTTGGTTTTGGATACAAATTTCTCCTACCATTGCACTGCGTCTTCTTTGTAAAAGACATGATTATTAATGAGAAGAAATTAATGTATTGACATTTCATCTTTTATGATAGAATTATTTTTTATATTATTTTTCGATTTTGATGTACAAAAGAATTGAAAAAATAAATTTAGAATAAGAAATTTTTGTATAAAATTCTAGGCAAATTACAAAACTTTTAATAACTCTTGGAAAGCTTGTGATCCGGACAAACATTAAATTGGCAGCTGAGACAGGGCTAGGGGACTCTAGTCTGGTCCGCTAAAAGATAATTAACTCCCATTCATTGCAATGCCATTAATACAAAGGTTAATTTTCTTTATTACTGTACGGGTGATAGGCCAAGGGATCATATCAATGTATATATTGAGTCTGGAGCCCAACCTGAGGGCGTCAGGTAATTTGAGAACGGATAAACACTTTCATAAAGATCTGTGTTAGTAAGTGAAGAAGTGAAGTCCGATCAAAACTGTCTAGGAGGGTAGTCCGAGGAGGAATGCCTCCTCGGTTGAGCAAAGCTGAGATCAGAGGGTGTGGACTGCCACTAAGAATAACATTCCGGATCATTCCATGGATGATGATAAGTATCAGGAAGTAACAGGACAGAGGAAAGCTACGAAATATCTAAAGGGAAAGCTGCTACCACCATATTAAATGTTCTGCAGCTAACTCTCTGGCCGCATTGATGAGGAAGTGATACTTGAACAGTAACTTTTAGCCTTACAGCTGCTATCCAAAGACTTTAAGAAGGTGCTGATGGGACAAGGATCAACACCAACAATCTGATCTGCACGTGAAAGGTGGAGGTGAAAGGGAAAGATAGTATAAAATGGAAGAGAGGTCCTGAAAGAGAGGGATTGGGAAATTAAGAGAAAAATACTGTAGCAATCAAGAATTGAATTTGTAATCAAACTTAAGAGAAATATATAAGAGTTGATCTCCTCGAGCTGTGCCGATAACGATTTTCTTTAGATTAAACCAGTCTATCTTCATTTTCTTGTCATCTAAATCCACTTTACTTGTTGTCTGATTCATTAAAGCCCAATTTTCCAACCCACTTTCTACAAATTCATTGTATTTTGCTGTTTGGGCCTAAATTCATTTATCCTTTAGACTAAGGACCCAAATTGCATCCTTACAATTACTATTAGGTGAGATTATTATGATTATTACTATTTATTGTGTACAACGCTATTTTATATATATATATATATATATATAGGGGTTGAGTTCAAATTACATTACTCAATATTTTTTAATTAGATGTAAATTTTGACAAATCTACTGTTAGATTACATTATCTTCATATATTCTCCATGTTTGCAAAATTTCAAGGTAATCAAAGATTAATACTCATGTCATCAATCAATTTTTTAAATTCAAGTTTTTGTAATTTAAAATAATGCATAAAAAATGAGTTTATGGATTAAATGGTAAATAACATCTAATTGACATGAAAATTGGCATGATTGTTAAAACTATATATAACATGTAATTCAATGGTGGAATTTTCAAAATATGAATTTTATAACAAGTTATTGAGTGGTGTAATATTGCTAAAAGTTACACCTAACTTTAACCTAACCTTATATATATACATATATATATATATATATGTCCGATTAACGATTAATGTATGTCTTTAGAGCATACATTAATCATCCATTTTTTGAAACATTTTATTAGGAATTGAAAAAGTTATCAAAAAAATTGGTAACTTTTTTATTTTTTCATAAAAAGTTTCTTAGGGTTTTATTAATGTGTGTCCTTAGGGTATTCATTAGTAAACTATTTTATGAAACTATTTTATGAAACTTTTTATGAAAAAATGAAAAAGTGATTTACTGTTTTGATAGCTTTTTCAATTCCCCATCAAAACTTTATAAGAATAGATGATTAATGTATACATTAACCGGACTCTTATTTCTCATATTTTGGTCAATGGCTCTATGTAAACCACGTGGCTGATTAGAGGCAAAATTGAAAGCTGAGCGTACATGAAACTGAAAATTTTGGATCGATATGTCGTGCAATATCATAAGTATTATATGGGGTGCAATACCTTATAGATGGCGAAGATGAAAAGTTAAAAACTTAACCTTCTTTTTTTTTTTTTAATCTTAACTGTCCAATTAGAGAATTTAAAAAGTGTACGTGGTAGTTTAGTTTGGATAGGCACAGGTCTTTAGATTGGTAAAACTAACCATACATTTGATGCCATCAAAACATATCAATGGCGAGTTAATTAGTAGATGTTAAGTAAGGTAGAAAGTAAGGCACATTAGTTTACGTGGAAAACCCCTTTGCCTAAGTATGAGAGGTGAAAAATCGGAGTATAAAGTAGAAAGAAACTCTAATTCAAGTCACTGTATTAACTGAGAAGAGCATTGAAAATTTATATAAGTGTGATGCTTTCTAACTCTAAACGTGTTGTGCAGGGATGCTAGCCCTTGGACTTAGGGCAAGGGAAAAGCTGACTCTTTTACAGGCGTGAAGCTTTCATTGGTCATGGTTACCTTACAATGTTTGCTGCACCATTTTTGGACTTTACCACCATGCCATCTTTGCTGGGCAATGGTGCATGCAGTGGTGCATTCTTGACACTTCAGAGGATTAGTGGAGCTTCATAAATGCCAAGGCTTCCATCTTCCTTCATCCTTGCCTTCTTGTTTGCATCATGCTACTTTTACATATCTACCGGTTGAGAAACTTTAAAGAAGATATTAGCTCTTGATTTTGGTAACTCAGGGATGGTTTAGTGGTTTCTAAGGTTTTATGATATCCATAAGATCATGAGTTCGAAATCTCTCGCCAACATCTTGGGGCCACCTCCATGAAATTCCTCCCTACGTGTTAAACGGAGGGACTGCATACACTCGAGGAAATAGTCGAAAACAATGTTTGAGATAATGATTATAATTAGGGAACCTTTCTGAAGATGGGTTTCATTATGATTTAATTCTTTAAAGACAAATGGTCAATTCTAATTGACCAAAATCAAAAGTTCTACTAGAATTTGTAATTATTGACAATTCTTTAGTTTTATTTATTTTACTAGTCGTAGACCCAAGCATCATGTGGAAATATATAATTATTTTAAGATATGGTATAATGTATAAATTATTCTCAAAATTTTATTGTAGATAATTTGTTCTTTCTAAAAATTAAACAATTTATAAAAAGTAATTTTCACCTCTATTTTTAAAAATATATAATTTTATCATTTTTGGTGTTTTTGATTGATATATATATATATATATGTATATTTGAAGTGGTCCATATTTTAATAAGTATTGTTATTACGCATTATATTTTCCTCACTTTTTTTGGTACAACTAAAATTCTTATGTTTCAAATTTATCATTCAAATTTCTCATTCTCTTAAAGAGATTATCATATAATTACAATTAGTATTACTCAAATAATTGATAATAATTTCAACCCGAACCTAAATTTTCCTATTCTTAAGTAAGTACACTGAAGTGGACCAAAATGGATCAAACTAGACTTAATGGGCCAAAATGGACCAAAGTGAACCAAGTAGACCAAAGGGAACCAAATTGGAACAGATGGACCTAATTGGACCCAAACGGACCAGAAGTCTTGTGACTTAACTAGTTAACACCTCAGGTCCTCATGATATTTACAATAGAGACATTGGATTCAAATCCCCTCCAATTATCACATTATAAAATAAACAAAATACCATTCCATGTAAAAGTTAAGCCTTCACTAGAGGATGTTTTGTTTTCAGCTATTAGAATTTGTATATTGCTCTTTTGGATTGTGATCAGGGGCAAATAATGCCTCTCACGGTTTATGTAAATGGGTTAAGGTGTTGTGATCCAAACTCTTTTTTTTGGTTCCTTGGTCCTCCACCCCCACCCAAGTTGTTGACGATATTTTTTTTTTAACCAAAACTTCAAATTAAAAACCGCACAACAGTTTAACGCATTAGTAGTAGAGATTGTTGACTTTTTTGGCTTAATTTAAAGATTACATTAATTGATATAATCATATAAGATTTCTTTAGCTTTTTCTTCTTTCTCCCCCAACCCCCAAAATTGACCAAGAGTCGCTTTTTTAACAAGCTCTGTTGGTACTAGTGGTGGTTGGGTTGGGTTGGGTGAACAATTAAACAAATAAGCTCAATTCACTTATAGAAGTTGACAAATTTTTGTTTCAAAATTGACTTAGTCAAGTTTAAACCAGTTCTCAATCCCATTATCATGCCCAGGTCAGGCAAAGAGCTTAATAATAAGCTACGCCTGCCCTAACCACTAACTGTCCAAACCCTATCAAGTGCAGCCCAGCCTAATTTTACAAATCAAAGTATAGCAATGAAAATTATTGCCCCACTAGAAAGAGATGGGAGTTAGCCAGATAATTGACACTAATTCCACAATTGCAATACAACTAGACGCTAAATAATTCCACAAATGTGGTACCAAAACCATGACTCAAGAAAAGCTCACTCTTATAACAACACACCACAACAGCCAAATCAACACTTACAACCCAGCAAAAGTTCCCCCCACCCTCCCCATTGCAAATAATATTAAGTGGAAGTTGAGTGACGAATCGTGAAACTTCAATGAATCCACTCTACACCAACCAAATCAAATCCCATCTCATTTCCTAAGTCCAGTAATCCATCATACATTGGCTATGAATTTCGGTTCTCGGTTGTCAAGGTGCTGCTGCTACTCCCACCAACACGGTTTGGCTCCCCCACTCTTGCTGCCAAAGCAAGTACTTCGGGTGACATTTCCCAGCTACCACTTTTCCTTCCCCAACTGGATCTCCTGGGATGTATTCCGGCACGCTCCCCTGGGGCATCTACTGTAGTCCTTATATCTGGAGCAATTTCACCTAATTCACCATCCTTTATATTCATGCGATCATTACTGTTAAGTTGCGCTTCACAATTATCTGCCCCAGCAGCCATGTCTTCCCATACTGTTTTCCTGCCCATTTCTATGTCCTCCACAGCTTTCCCCATATTTGGACTCATAAAACCCCCACCCGCTGGCCTTGCAGGTAACCCAGCTTCCCTTGGCACCTTTGCCCTGAAATTGTTCTTGGACATGGGAATGCTGGTGCAAAATATTTCCTTGAAGTTGTCCACCACTCCTTTGTTAAAGGGATTAGCTCGTCGATCATATCGATATCTGAAATTTTCATATGTTGTCTGCAAAAGCAGATATGAAAACTTGTCCGTTACTAACAGGGGAATTAATTTAGGGCAGATGCATAGAATTCCACACTATAGGGTTGGGACATGAAGAAGATGGATATCATACCTGATTTGTACTGATGAGATATAAATGGAAGGCAGTAAGGCCACCAACGAACCACATAGATATGAAAGTGTAAACTATTAGCACAATGGAGGCTGGTGTTTTGATCATTGCTTTCCAAATTGATGTCTGCTCTCCTTCCATGATCCTTCTGATGTAGACCCAGCAGAATGCAAAGACATATATACAAAGAAGGGTCGTCGAGAAGACAAACATGAAAAAGAATCGATAGTTTCGCTGCAACCAGAATTTAGATTTTTCAGATATACTATTTACACCCAAAGCTTTGAGCATCATCAATTCAACTCATAACCAGAAATATGAGTCATTCAATATAACAATTTTAATTCAAATTTGAACTAAACTCATTTGATCAATTTTCAGTCATGCTTATCTTCAGTCAGGCTGATAATCATGAGCTCCAGCCTCCAGCCCTTCCAAGCTACCCCATGGAGGTGGTCTCTAAAATGATTTAAATTCCAGTGTTTTCTCCAGAAAGTCTTTAGGCTAAGCAAAAAAGTTTAGAGGTGTGCTCAAGATCATTAGATTTGAGTCCATCTAATATTTTCCCTTATAGAAAAGCTCATGTTTCTCTTAAACTAATGAAACAGTCTACCCATGAACAATGATGCAGCTTGCAGAACCTCAACCAACGCCCACCACCCACACCCCCCCTCCCCAAAAAAAAAAAAAAAAAAAACGTATAAAATAAAAAGGAAAAGAAAACGATATGACATAGTAAACATAAAACAGGTTTTGGTACTGGCAAACATGCACCAAAAAAAAAAAAAAAAAGCTCCAATCAAAGGTTGTGACTTACCCGCCCAATACACTGCCCAACCCAGGGGCAGTGGTGGTCAAATCGCTCCACACAGTTATTGCAAATTGAACAATGTGAGCAGCGAGCAGGTCTGTAAAGCATGCAAGTATCACAGTATTTAATCTTTATAATGATCCCATTGACCTCTACTTCCTTGATGCGAGGCAAACGTAACTGTGGAGTTTGACTAGCCCCAACTTCTACATTCCCATCAAAGCCTTCTGGTTCGGGAGGGTGTGCATTGCGTGGAATTATACCAGGATCTCTTCCAGAGGTTAGCAGAAGAAGAACTAAAATCTGTAAAAATAAAATAAAGTAAAAATGTTAAACCACTTAGATTTCATTAACAGAAGGTCATTTTGACTACTTCTGACACAGAACAAGCCAAAAAAAAATGCAACAACAAAAATTTTAAAACAGAAAATAAAGATTGAAGGAACCTAGGAGACAACACATAGGCTTTCTTGGAGTCAGCACCAAGTGAAAGAATACAAGGAGTCAGCACCTATAAAAATTGCAACTGACTCCAAAATTAAATAAAACCAAACGAAATTAAAGTTTCTTTGCACTTCCCGCATCAGCTTCAAAAATTGCAATTGCATATTGAAAATATTGTCCAAGCTTGTTAGACAGAAAAAACTAGCCCATGCAAGACCTAACCAAAAGATGAATGAAACATTTAGGCACTTCCGCTTTTGCGACCACATAACCCTGTCTCTGGCCATTTTCAGTCTAGAAAATTTGGCCAATCAGTGGCTCCTGGTACATTTATTTGTCTTTGTATCTGTCAACCTATTTCTGTAATTGATTCCTCCTAGTATGTTATGTATCTATATCACTATAAGTTTACTACTTGTCATTATCCACACACACACAAACAAGTACATCAGTGGCCGTGAAGCTCATGCACTAAAGAAAAAATATCAAATGCAGAAACACAAGGGGTTCTACTACTTGCAAAGATTCTGAAACATGAATTCCGATAACTCTCCTGCATCACTAAACAAGCTTTTCTCAAGCCTCCATAACTAGAGGTAGCATATTTTTCTCTCACCTAGGATCTACATAGTTTGACTCAACAGTTGCTCTGCATATTCTTTTTCAGGTAAGTCAGCATGCCAAATAGTTTTGATTTCAAAATACATCCATCATAAAGTTTTTGCAATGATTTTGTGTATAGGTAATCCAAACAATAAAAAAAAGAAATTGATGGCTATTGGAGCATCATTTGATAAGGCAAAATAAGTCAAACCATATAATCACCCCTCCCCCCTTCCCTCTCTCTCTCTCTCTCTCTCTCTCTCTCTCTCTCTCTTGGGCCAGATGTGAGGCCTTAAAGATGCAAACGGTTCTTGGTTGGTAGGTTTTTCCTGCCATATAGGGCAATGTACCAACTATTAACACTGCAGCTGAACTCCATAGACACCAAGAAGGCTTGTCCTTGAACAATGGAGGGGCTCGCAGAAATTATAATCAACTAAACTCTGTATTCTATCTCATTCAAGATTTCTGCATGAGAAAAAGACCACAAAACTCTGCTGTTCAACATGCAATGATGAAACACATTTCTATGAAAGCTTCCTGGAAAAAGTTGGAGATTATAATGATTTAATCCATTTTGTATCTTGTAAAAATCATGGCGGTTTTAGACCTTTCATGTATCCTGACTACTAAAGGCTGCTACACCACATGCTGTAGCTACATTAACTGATATCTTAATTCCAAAAGGAGATTATAAACAAACTTGAAATTTATCTTTCTTCAGTACAAAGAATGCCAAAGCAAACTGGTCCTTATTAAATGTCATAACATCAACAACATTGGAAAACAATAAAAAATGCAAAATAAAGTAATAAATACTATATGTGTGCAGTAAAAGAGAACTCACATAAATAGTGAACACAACAGAAACAACCATTATTGATACTCCCCAGTGATTAGAATAGACATCCATCAGTTTTCTGGCAACAAAGACACAGAAAACTGCAACAGGAGCAACGATAAGAAATATGGTCAATCCCAGTGATCTTACATCTGGTCCAAATATGAACCTTCCCTGAAGAAAAAATATCTGCAAAAGAGCAATGACAACAATTAACACCTTAGCAGAACCATAGAACTATTCTTCATATGATCTTCAAAAAGAAATTACAAACCTCAAACACAATAAGAAGCAAAGGCTTTATTAACTGTTTATGAACAACTTGGACTCAACTTGAGAAAAAAAATTGTTTATGTTTGTCTATTTAGCAAATGAGCCAAGCTCAAGCCTAAATTTAGGATCTACTTTTAAATAAGCCAAACTCAAACATAATATTGTGTTCACAAGCAAGCTCATGAGTGTGAGGTTTGATTTAAGTATAAATTATATATGTTTTATATGCATACATGTAGAAAAACGTACTTATATAGACTTGGGATTGGATTGCATAAGTTTGTAAATGTTTTTATGAATGACTGTGTAAGTTTGTAAATAATTTATGATAGTATAAATAGTCCATTTTGTAGTAAAAACTATGTATAATTGTTAACAATACAATGTTGGAAAATCTAATTTTTACAAGTTCATAAACGAAAAGCATTCTATCTTAATTAACTCAACTAGTACAATTTCTCAAAGAATAAGCTAATCAAGTAGCCTGTGAACAAGGTTGAGCTTGTTCAACAAGAAAATGAACCGAGCTTGTAATCTAACTTGGCTCATGCTCGAAATAAAATTAAATGAACAATCTTGAACTACTTATAATACTCCGATTCTTTTACATCCCTAACTCTATATGTAACTAAAAAATATATATAATAAAGGCACTCAACAAACAAAACTGAAATGAATGGGCTAGCTAATCGAAATTAATTGAAAGAAAGCAATTGAAATGGTCAGTAGAAAACATCATCGTTTTTTGCTAAATAAGAGGGTACCAAATTACTCTCACTGTCTTTAATTAGGCACCCAAAAAAAAAAAAAGAGATAATAAAAAGTTAGCGAATTTGTTTAATCCAAAAATAAACTAAATATATACGTTCCTAGTAAAACATTCTCGGAGCATTATTCTCTGTTCAGATTCTAATCTATTAAAAGGCAAAGCAATATTGTACGAAAAATTAGAAATAAAGACGAGAAAAATAGAAAGTGAAAGAAAAGAGAGAAAGAGAAAAAAAAAGGGGAAAAAGAAAAGTGGATATACATTGCTGCCTTTCCAGGCTTGGTAGACCCGTAAATCGTTGGATCCGGACCCGGGATCCGATCGCTGAGGTGGCGGAACCACGTACATAGTGTGTGACTGTTGAGTCTCTTTCTGAGCTTAATTTAGAGATAAAAGGATAAAAGGATCCTCTATATTTATTGAAAGGAGGGTAAAAAGAGCTTAATCTAGTTGCTCGGTTATGGTTTTTAGGGTTTGGGAATCGGGAGGGATGGACACGTCAGATTCCGGCGAGCTCATCGATTAAGTTCTGAGCTCAGAGAGAGAGAGAGAGAGGGTTTGGTATTGGTTTGGCAAAAGCAAAAAGAGACTGTGAGAGAGAGAGAGAGATGACTGTGAGAGTTGTGTGCGTGAGGGAGGGGAAGCCTTTACAGCATTGGGTGTGTGACGTGGCGAGGTTTGATTGGGCGGTGAATGTGAGTTGGACCTGTGTGGGGGGTGGTTGTGGGACTTGCCGCTTTTCTTTTTTAATTTCTATTTTGGGGGTCTCGTTATTCAAACAGAGAGAGAGAGAGAGAGGATGCGTATGCGATGTTTTTATCATAAGAAGAAGGGAAGGAGAAAGGAGATCGGTCATCGTTTCGCTACTTCGCTCGCTGTCCCAAATGGACCCTTTCTTTTTTTCAATCCTCCAAGCTACATCAATACGAATACGATACCTCTCATTCTTTATTATTATTATCATTTTTTTTCTTACTATTGTTGGGATACCAACATTTTCATAATCATCTTTACAAGTAGTAAGTGATTCTAATTTTATATAAAATAAAATAAACTACATGGTAAGTTATTCATGGATATAACTTGGCGCCAATTTGGAATAAAGTTTAATATCCTGTCAACTTTACTCTAATATTTTTTTACTCTCCCTCGATTCAAACGGGTAATAAAGACAAAATTTGATTACAAACTTTGTTGTAACTAATGGTTACAATTCCCACTAAAAAAATTAATATAATTATATATTTTGAAAGTCTATCTGTTGGATTATATATTCTATACATTCTTTAATATACATGTCAAATTTTGTGTCAATCGGATATTATTTACTATTTGATTCGTACATTTATTTTTTATATATAATTTTAGATTACAAAAACTTGAAATTTAAACATTTGATTGATGACATAGTAATAGTTATTGATCTTTGATTTTTTGGAAATTTTGCAGGCATGAAGTATATAAGAAGAAGATGTTATCCAACAGTGAATTTGTCAAAATTCACATCTAATAAAAAGATATTGAGTGAAGTTGTAGTTTTAAGCTACAATCAAATTTGAAGTCTGATTTTGTCCTAAAAGTAATGTAAGTATCAATCTTAACTTAGCATGTACTTTAAAAAATAAATAAAAAACCAAGTAGTTGCAAAAATGAATATGAAAATTTTGGTGTATCCCAAGATTCCCAACAATATTAAAAAAAAAGAAAGAAAATGTTTTTCTCTTCAAATTCCTTATATATCTTTTTATTTGATGTAAATTTTGAAAATATAATTGTTGGATTGCATGTTTTTATCATATCATTTATGCTTGCAAAATTTCAAAGAGATCAAAAATCAATTAGTATCTATGTTATCAATGATATGTTTAAATTTCAAGAATTCCAATAAAATTCAAACACATGGTAAAAAAAAACCATATAGTTTCATTTACCAATAAAACAGAAATTAAGTTATTTATCTTTTTAAAAGACAATTAAATTCAAAATAGTTATGTGCTTGGTTTCATTGTTTATAAAAAAAGAACACATGGTTTCATTCACCAACAAAACAAAATAGAGTTATTTGTTTTTTCATAACAATTAAATTGAAAATAGTTATGTGCTTAGTTTCATTGTTTATCAAAAAAGAACACATGGTTTCATTCATCAACAAAACAAAATAGATTTACTTTTTTCATAACAATTAAATTCAAAGCAGCCATGTGTTCGGATTTAATTGGAGAATCATATGTATTGCATCTAAAGAATTTGTACCTAATTTTACTCTATTATCATTTTATCACATTATTGATGCTACTTTTATTTGCATCAATCAATATATGTTAGTTATATAATTATGGGGGAAAAAACTATGATAATATAAAATTCTGTGTGTTCGGTATGGAAGACTTTGGTATAAGAAAATTCCATAGAATACATGAAAATTTAGATTTTCGTTTGAGAAAATTTTAAAAAATTACAATTCCTAAGAACATCACAATTCACATGAAACGCAAGAATTATAAGGTCATAACTCTTATCTTTAGGTAGGAAACATATATATTCTAGTATTTCTTGCATATGTGAAAATTAGTAATGTGATATCTGAATCCAACTTTTCATTTTTTTAATGTTTTAAAATTAACTAGATAGAATAAACTTTATAACAAAAATAGTTATAATTTTCATATTTAAATTCTTGAAAGTTTAAACTCACAAAATTTTATCATTTTCACATTTAAAATTCTCAAATGAATAAGTCTACCGATGACGACAATGCTCATGCAATGATTTAAATTAGGTGTGATATAGTATTAAACAATAAGTAGCCAAACAAGTGGGATTCTAAACGTTCCTTTCTAAACAAATTTTTTAAGGGATTGCTCGTAAACAGTTTAATTCTATACATTTTTAATTTGTTGACATTGACGCGAAGGCAAAGTCATCAACTAACAGAGTTGATAGTTCCTCTCAAAACCAATGTTATAAATGTTATTCATGGATACAACTGTCTAATACCTGCCCCTTCCCTCTCCAAATTAATTCAGAGGGTAGGAGAATTAGGGGAATAAGAGAGAGGAATGGGCATACTTATTGGAAGTGACGAGACTGACGAAGTCAACCTCCTTGGACGGTGTCATTGATATTGACGAAGTAACCTTGACAAATGAAACAACTACACCTCTGACGAAGGTAAAGAAGTCATTCAATACAGTCAATAAATAAGGCAGACAATCAAAAAGTCAGTTGGACAGACTGTTGGAAGACCATTAAAATCCACATTACTGGGGAAAAGGCGTTACTCAAAAGAGCATTAAAACCACCATAACAGCCACAAGGGCTAGGAGCTAAGAGAATGAATATATATAGTCCTCACCCCTCCAACGGAAGGTACATTGACACATAAACCGAATCCCTGGTTATTTTTATACTTCATTATTCACTATAAACTTCTTATACTAACTTTGGCATCGAAGGTGTTGTGGCAGGGCACCACACTAGTGACCATCGTGAGAGATTGCTATTTCCACGGCATCGCAGACGAATATCGGACTCCATTCGGACGTGTTCGTTACGACTGACGAGTCTATACCTTATCAGTTTGGTGCCGTTTGTGGGAATGTGACATTTTCGTGCTCCGATCCGAAAACGTAGTATCAAATTCTATATATCCAAATGGAGTCTAATTAGGACACAACCACGTTGGTTTAGCAAGTCCAGGCTCTAGCGGCCACCGTTGAAGATCTCACTAGGCAAAATCAGGAAATGAGGTTGCGGCTTCAACAGGAGGAGAATCGATCCAGAGCCAATCAGGAGGATGAGGGAGATAGCCGTAGAAGAAGTGACCGTCAAGGGCCTGTTACTCCAGATGATCAGAACTCAGATCTTCTCCGAAAGATGAGGAAGGAGATGGACGAGCTGAGGAACGCCATTAAGGAGAAGACAAACCAGAGCCTAGATAGAATAGTCAAGGCCACATATTCTCCCTTCACTACTGCCGTCCTAGAGTGCCCAGTGCCGTCAAAATTTCGATTGCCCCAGCTTGAACCGTTTGATGAACTTAAGGATCCCCAAGACCACCTCAACATTTTCAAGACGACACTAGGCCTTCAACAGCCTCCTAATGAAATATTGTGTCGTTCCTTCCCTACCACTCTGGAGCTACAAAGGAGTGGTTCACGAAGTTGCCAACTTCGACCATCGATAACTTCGAGCAGTTGAGCAACACCTTTTTGTGCCACTTCGTCGGGAGACAACGCCCCAAGAAGCCAGCAGACCACTTGCTTACTATTAGACAAGGGGAGAAAGAAACCCTTAGGTCGTACGTGAAACGATTCACGAGAGAGACCTTGGAGATAGACGAAACTGACGACAAAGTGCAGTTGATGACCTTTAAGGCAAGGCTAAAGTCTAGAGAGTTCGTGATGTCACTCGTGAAGAATCCTCCTAAGATGATGGCAGAGATGCTCTTGAAGGTACAGAAGTACATGAATGCTGAAGAAGCACTAGCCGCCATAAGAGACGTAGAGAAACCAACAGACAAGGGAAAGAAGGAGGACGATCGTAGAGGACAAAAAAGGGAGCGTCTAGATCGCCAGACCAGCGAAGGGAGTAAACGGAGAGATGAAAAAACTCCTCAAACGGTAAAATTTACTCCTTTAGTTATGCCTGTTGACAAAATTTTGGCGTAGATTAAAGATGAGCATTACTTCAAATGGCCAAAGTCATTACATTCGTCCCCCAACGTCCGAGACAAGAAGAAGTACTGCCGGTTCCACAAGGACCATGGTCACTATACAAAAGATTGCCGGGACTTGAAGAAGCAAATAGAAGAATTGATACGGAAAGGAAAATTACAGAAGTATGTGAAGAAGGGAGAATCCAGCGGGTTTAAAGACGATGATAAAAACCAGCGCGGGTTCTCGCCCAAAGATGAGGATCACATGTCTCAACGACCACAAACCATGATCAAGGAAATAAGAACGATCACAAGTGGGCCATCCACGAGCGGGTCATTCAAGTCTCTCAAGAAAGCATATTAGAGGCAGGTGAACAGCGTGCACACGACACCTTCGTTTAAACAGATACGTGCGAACAAGGACATGTCATTCAGTGAAGAAGATGCTAGAAAAGTGAAGCAGCCTCATAACGACCCACTAGTCATAATGCTCACAATAGAGGGATTCAATACGAAGAGAATCCTCGTGGACAATGGGAGCTCCGCAGACATCATCTACCTTCCTGCTTTCCAGCAGCTAAAGCTAGATCCAGAGAGACTACACTCATTTGATTCCCCCCTCGTCAGTTTCAGTGGGGATAGAGTATATCCCAAGGGTATAGCAACTTTGACAGTGACAGTGGGGACCTACCCAAAGCAGTTGACACAACAATTAGACTTCTTAGTGGTAAATTGCCTCTCATATTACAATGTGATCATTGGGAGACCCATGCTCAACCGGTGGAAGTCAACCACGTCCACCTATTGCTTAAAGGTAAAATTCTCAATTGAGAACGGTGTCAATGAGGTAAAAGGAGATTAGGTCCTGGCCAGGGAATGCTACCAGGTCGTGTTGGCCGCAAAGGAGAACCATACATGGATGATCGAGGAAAAAGAAGAGGATAAAGTGGAGACCTTAGAGACAGTGGAACTGATTGAAGGAGAGGCAACAAAGACGACAAGAATAGGGACGATGCTAAGTCCCGAGATGAAAACACGGCTCATCCAGTTCCTTAAAGAAAACCTAGACATCTTCGCCTGGACTCACGAAGACATGCCAAGCATATCTCCAAAAGTTATTCAGCATAAGCTGAACGTAGACCCAAAGAGAAAGCCCGTACAGCAAAGACGACGGGTCTTTGCCCCAAAACGGAACCAAGCGATTACAGACGAGGTTAACAAACTATTATTAGCGGGCTTTATCCGAGAGGTCTACTATCCTGATTGGCTCGCGAATGTCGTCCTAATGAAGAAAGCAAATGGAAAATAGAGAATGTGCATGGACTTCACAGACCTGAACTTCACAGACCTGAACAAAGCCTGCCCTAAAGACAGTTTCCCTTTACCAAGAATAGACTAGTTAGTGGATTCTACAGCAGGGCATAAGTTACTGACATTTATAAACGTTTTCTCAAGATACAACCAGATAAGAATGGCCGAAGAAGATCAGGAGAAAACTGCTTTCATCACGAATCATGGGCTCTATTGCTACAAGGTGATGCCCTCTGGGCTAAAGAATGCAATAGCAACCTACCAAAAGTTAGTGAACAAGATGTTCAGCAAGCAAATTGGCAAGAATATGGAGGTGTATATGGATGATATGCTTGTCAAGAGTAAAGAAGAACTTGCCCACCTAAACGACCTAAAGGAGACGTTTACCACCCTCAGACAATACCAGATGAAGTTGAATCCCAGCAAATGTGCCTTTGGCATATCCTCGGGGAAATTCTTGGGATTTATGGTGTCTCAAAGGGGGATAGAAACAAATTTGGAGAAGGTATAGACCATACTCAACATAACATCGCCCAAGATCGTCAAAGAGGTCCAGAAGCTCACAGGAAGAATTGCAGCTCTTAACAGGTTCGTCTTTAAAGCAACGGACATATGCCTGCCCTTCTTCAAGACCTTGAAGCAGGCCTTTGCCTGGACTGATGAATGTGAAGCAGCCTTTCAGGAACTTAAACGATACTTGAGTAATCCACCCTTCTTAAGTCTATCCAAGGAAGGGGAAAATTTATATTTGTATTTGGCAGTCTCAACCACGACCGTAAATGCAGCTCTCATTCGAGAAAAGGAAAGAAAGTAGCTCCCAGTTTACTATGTCAGTCAAGTTTTCCAAGGTGCAGAAGCTAAGTACCAAAGGATTGAAAAAATTGTCTTCGCATTAATAGTGGCCTCGCGTAAATTGCGACCATACTTTCAGGCGAACCCCATCCTGGTGATGACGGATCAACCCATCAAGAAGTCCATGAACAAGCCCGAAGTAGCAAGGAGAATGGTACAAGGGGCGATTGAACTTAGCCAGTTCGATATTGAGTATCACCCCAGGACAACCATTAAGGCGCAAGCCTTAGCGGACTTCATTGCCGAGTTCACCCTCTTGGACAAGGATAACTTTACCAATGAAACAGAGCGATGGACAGTACAGATCGATGGTTCGTCAGCCCAAAGGAGAGTAGGAGTCGTTATAACCACCTCTGACGGAGAAGTGCTCAAATATGAAGTTCAACTAAAATTCTAGGCTACCAATAACGAAGCTAAGTATGAAGGAATAGTGACGGGATTAAAGCTTGGTAAGGCACTCAGAGCTAAGAACTTGCTAGTCCAAAGTGATTCAAAGCTCGTGATAGGGCAGATTAAGGAAGAATACGAAGCAAAGGAGGAGTGAATGCAAAGATACCTCAAACTAACAAAACATTTGACTCAGAACTTTGATAATGTAGAATTTGTACAGATCCCAGAAGCCAAAACATGGTAGCAAACGAAGTTACAAAGCTAGCCTCGTCGGAAGAAGGAGCGGCGAGCATGGGCCTAATGACGGAGGTCCAGAAACGCCCTAGCATCGAAGAGATCTCCACTTTCGCAATCCAGAGCGCTGGTAGCTAGATGACACCAATCATATCCTTTCTTTAGGATGGGCACCTCTCTCAAGATGTCAAGGAAGCCAAAAAAGATCAAGAGGAGAGCAGCCAGATTCACGATTCTTAACGACAGACTATACAAGAGAGGCTTTTCCATGCCTTACCTGAAGTGTGTTAACGAAGAAGAAGCCAAATATATTCTAGAAGAGATCAATGAAGTAGTTTGCGGAGAACATGCAGGCCCCAGATCGCTGGTAAGTAAAATTGTCAGAACAGATTATTTCTAGCCCACAATGCAGATAGATGCAAGGGAGGTCGTCAAGAGGTATGATAAATGCCAAAGGTTTGGGAATGTCCAACGCCTTTCAACGAAAAGACTGACTATAATATCTTCCCCCAGCCCTTGCACAATGGGGAATCAATATTGTCGGCCCACTGTCTCAAGGTAAAGGACAAGTGAAATTCCTTTTAGTCACCATTGATTATTTCACAAAGTAGGTCGAAGTAGAGGCGCTAGCAACCATCGTTGAAGCCAGGATCCAAAACTTTGTGTGGAAAAACATAACTTGCAGGTTCGGGGTTCCACGGATGATCATATCAGATAATGGGCGGTAGTTCGATAGTCAAAGTTTCAGGGATTTCTGTTCAGGCCTAGGGATCAAGAACCAGTTCTCATCCCCGGGACATCCACAGGCAAACGGACAGACAGAGGTAACGAATCGAATACTACTCAAGATAATCAAGGCCAAGTTAGACGATGCAAAAGGTGTCTGGCTGGAATAATTACCCAGCGTCTTGTAGGCCTACAGGACCACGGCAAAAACCTCAACAAGAGAAACCCCCTTCCGACTCACCTACGATACTGAGGCAGTAATCCCGGTTGAGGTGGGAATAACCAGCTCCAGGCGAGAAATGTTCCATGAAAAAGATAATGACGACCAGCTATGAGTCAACCTAGATTGCTTAGACAAAGTGAGAGAGAAAACCTATGACAAGATGATGAAGTACCAACAGAAGATGGCTGAGTATTATAACAAAAGGGTGAACCTCAGACGACTCAACATAGGAGACCTCGTCCTGCGCAAGGTCACCCCAACAACCAGAGACCCTACCCAAGGAAAATTTGGCCCCACATGGGAAAAACCCTACCGGGTCGTCAATTATTCCTAACAAGGCAACTATCACCTGGAAACAATGGACGGGCAGAGGCTTCCATGACCATGGAACATTGAGCACTTGAAGAAATACCACCAATAGATGTAACAGACAATTGTGTTCATTCTTGAAAGAAATAAAAGGGACTATTCAGCCAATATTTTAGTGCAAGCAAATCTAGTAAAAAAAAAGGCCTCTAAGTAACAAGAGTCTGCCTTGACGGATGTAAGTTACTGACGAAGCCATAAATATGACAAGATCCCTTAAATGGGTGTAAGTCATAAAAATTTTAGCAAAGTAACAAAATTCTGCCTTGATGGATATAAGTTATTGAAGAAGCCACAAACATGACAAAATCCCTTAAATGGGTGTAAGTCACAAAATTTTTAGCTAAGTAACAAGATTCCGCCTTGACGGATGTAAGTTACTAACGAATCCATAAATATGACAAGATCCCTTAAATGGGTGTAAGTTACACAAAAAAAAACATGGTTAAGTAACAAGATTCTACCTTAACAGATGTAAGTTACTGACGAAATCATAAACATGACAAGATCCTTTAAATGGGTGTAAGTCACAAAAATTTCGGCAAAGTAATAAGATTCTGCCTTAACGGATGTAAGTTATTGAAGAAACCACAAACATGACAAGATCTCTTAAATGGGTGTAAGTCACAAAAATTTTAGCTAAGTAACAAGATTCCACCTTGACGGATGTAAGTTACTGACGAATCCATAAATATGACAAGATCCCTTAAATGGGTGTAAGGCTGTGTTTGGTTCCCGTAAAATATTTTCTGGAAAATAAATATTTTTCGAAAATGCTATTTTCGGGAAAGGAAAATATTTTCAAGTGTTTGGTTGCATTATGAAAATTGTTCTAGAAAATATTTTCATATGTTTGGTAACATTCTGAAAATACTATTTCCCACCACCACCCACACAAAACCAACCACCACACAACAGGAAAACCACCAAAACACCACCACCCACACCACCACAACAACAACAAAAATCAAAATCACACAGAAATCAAAATCACACAGAGAGAGAGATTGGTTCGTTGGTTTCCGGTGAAGTCGAAGGCTCGTGGGTCGAAGGCTCTGGGTCGAAGGCTCTGGGTTCATGGCGTGATCTGGGCTTTGGGTTTGCCAGCGAAGTCGAAGATTGGTTCGTGGCGCAAAGGCTCTGGGTCGCCGGCGATGGGCTTTCTCTTCTTCCTCTCTCTCTCTCCCTCTACGCGCGAGCGCGATCTCACTCTCACTCAGCTCTCTCTATCTGTTTTCTGGAAAATGAGATTTGAAGGTAAAATAAAAACGGAAATGATTTTACACCCCAACACATGGTCAACTGAAAAGCATTTCCGAAAAATTTATTTTCCATGCGCAACCAAACATCTGCATTTATCGAAAAGCATTTTCGGAAGTGATTTGAAGCCAAAACAAACACAGCCTAAGTCACACCAAAAAAAAGAGCTAAGTAATAAGATTCCGTCTTGACGGATATAAGTTATTAACGGATTCAAAAGGGACAAGAACCTTACAACAAACATGCTCAAGAGAGAGCATCTTTTGAAGGGTCACGACTAAAAGCTGTGGACAAAGAAGGGGAAGGGTCTCAACTAAAAATTCTCTTGCTAAGTACAAAGCATTGACACAAAAAGGAAACTACAGGAACAGAAATGGCAAACAAGTAAGTATGCAATTGCTAGTTTAATTGAAGCCCAAAAATAGCGAACAATTGCCATTGTCTTTACATCTGGACCAAAGACCCATAAACACTGGGTTAAGATATTTTTCTCAAAACATATTAAGAAAAAAAAAATATTTTCAAGTAATAAGTTCAGGCATCAGCAGCAGCATCATCACCAGTAGGAGCGTCATCAACAGGAACATTCTCGGGAGTGTCACCCTCAGGAGCCGAAGACTGGGTAGCCTCGTCAATTGCCATTTCCTTGTCCACCTCTTCAAGGTCCAGGTTCTCTAGGTTAACTCCAGTAGGAAGCTTAATGAGATACCTCCACAAGGGCTCAAAACCCTTGAAGTACCAAATGAAAAGCACTGTGTTATACTCGTCAGTCTGCTGAAACGCCTCAACGGACCGAGCGGCAATGGTCTTGAGTCTTTCCTTAGCTCCTAGAAGCTGTTCATCCTTTTCCAGGTTCAGCTGACGCTCAACCCTGATGTCGTCACTCAAGGTCTTAATTTTTTCCTTCATAGTGTTGGCCTCGTCCATAGAATCAATAAGTGACTTCTTCATTGTGAAATTCTCCGACTCCAAAGCCTCCATCCTGGATGTTAGAGAAGCCACCTTGGCCTCTTGGGTAAGGTACTTAGAAGTAATATGAAGGCTCTCCCTCAACACCTGAAAAGAACATTGAATCCATCAGTACAACGATAAGAAAATAAATAAATAAATAAATAAAATAAAAAGGAGACTAAAAGTTGCACGAGCATGTTACCTAAACTAATTTATGGACGTGACGAGTCGCAGCCTCATTGAAAGACGCGCCGGAAATGGCCTTCAAGTCCTCTGCAGTCACGGCCCCGTGCGCCCTTTCCACCGCCAGGCCCTCATCATCCCAAACGCAAGACAGAATGGAATTGGCTTTCTCCTTCCCTTTGTCAGTCACCCGAGGCCTTTTAGAAGTAGGAGTAGGGATCTTTTCAACCAAAGTGGCTGGAGAGGCCGTCCTCACCATCTCAGTACCAGAGACAATGAGAGTGACGGAGGCCAGTGGAGTAGCCGAGGAGCCCTTCCCTGTGATACGCACTGCCCTTTTCCCAAGGTTGGATAGCGGCTCGTCCTTCTTTAATCTCATCTTCGCATACAAATCTTTGTTAAATTTGGTCGTCATTTCTGCAAGAAGAAAACGCTTATGAAAAAGAAAAACCAGTATATCTAAGGAAATCAGTACTGACGAATCTAATACTTACTCTTTTTCCCTTCAATTTCAAGATTACGCAGGACAAAGGCAGAAGGCTCCGGCCCGAGGAAGTA
Source organism: Quercus lobata (assembly GCF_001633185.2). Taxonomy (NCBI): domain Eukaryota; kingdom Viridiplantae; phylum Streptophyta; class Magnoliopsida; order Fagales; family Fagaceae; genus Quercus; species Quercus lobata. The sequence goes on from NC_044905.1 coordinate 70,556,251, forward strand.
GAAAGCAAGAGTCCCTGGGTCTACAAGATCGTCCCAGTTCTCAATTGTTTGCACGTATTCGATTGCTTTCTCCACACGCCTCTTATACCTGCTCTTAAGTTTGGGCCGTCTCTTAACTGCGTAAAGCAAAAAGTAAAGGAGTCAGTGGTGGTAGTGGTAAACGCAACAAAACTTAAATGATGAGAAGTAATAATGACGCACCTAAGGTCAGGGTTCCCCATCGACGATGTAACCTCGGGAGATCACCCCAAACACCTCTAGAGGGAGTCTCAAAATCGTCCCCAGACACAAAGAAAAACCTAGACTTCTAATATTTAAAAAACAAAGGTAAACCCTTGATGATCCTGGTCTTCCGTTGCCAAGGCACCAATTCATAGTACCTGTGCTCTTTAGACTCTTTCAAGCGATATAAGTAAATAAGCTCATCTACTTTGAGCATACCTCCGTCCGTAGCGGCTAGTCATATCCCCATACAACTGATCACTATCCTCCATGAGTTGGGCATAAGCTGCCCAGGAGCAATATCAAAGTGGTCCAATAGCTCCATAAGGAAGGGATGGACAAGAAACCTCAACCCACAGATAAAGGCAAACTCATAAAAGCACACCTCCCCGAGGAAGAAGTGACACGCCCGATCCTCTTCATTGGGTAGACGAACCCTAACTCGCTCCGGGAATTGGAACCTATCCTTAAATCTACCTAGAGTGTTAGCATCCAATCCACACTCCTCCTTGAAAGTATGAAAAGCCCTAACCTCTCGAGGGGTAGAGACGGCAGTATCTCCCTCCACTAGGTCACCGCTAGACAATAACCTAGTCTCGAGTTCACTAGACCTAACCTTAGACATTCTCTCCCATTCTCTCACCAGACTCTGGAACTAATCAATTGATTGACGAATCAAAGGCAACAGAGTGGCCAATGCAATGCTCAAACTATTACCCGTAAAAACAAAACTCTCAAGGTGCGGGAAAACGCCTAAAGACCCTCCTAAGCACACAAAAAGGAAAGAAATTGAGGGGCAAGTTATCTTAATCTCAGAGCTACTAACCATGGAAAACTAGAAAAAACACAAAGGGATGAAATAAAAGCTAAATCCCCAAGAAATCAAAGACAAACACCAAAAGAAAAGGAAAGGAGAGAAAGAAAAAGATTAGAAATTGTATTGCAATAATAAAAAAGAAAAAGGAAGCAAGAAAAAGAGAAGGAGAGTACCTCAAAAGGCAGATGAAGGAGGCACCACCACACCGCACACCAGCTTGAAGAAGAGTTGCAAAGGGAAATTAGGAAAGAAAATACTCAAAGCAATGATTGGAAGTTTTAAGAAAAGTAAAAAATGAGAAGAGGAGAAGTTTAAAAACCAAAGCTCAAAAAACTAAAATTCAGCGAGAAACCCAAGAGTCATTGGAGCATTAACTCCACTGATCAGAACGTGCCACGTGACCACGATGCATGTGGCGCCACCACTATGCATTTAATACGGAGCGAAACCCCAAGGGTCATAGACAGCTCATAAAAACCTTTCATCTTCTATGGTCGTCATGACACGTCACAACAACCATATAACCTTGGGGGCAGTTAACAGGACTAACAAAGTCAACCTCCTTGGACGGAGTCAACCTCCTTCGTTATTCACCATATGCTTCTTATACTAAATTTGGCATCGGAGGTGTTGTGGTAGGCACTACACTTAGGGATGGCAATGGGGCAGGGTGGGGCCGAAGGATGGGATCTTCGCCCCCGCCCCGCATAGATTTTTCTTGCCCCATCCCCGCCTTACCCCACATGACGAGGAAAATTTCTTGCCCCGTCCCCACCCCTTAAGGCCCCGCGAAGCCCCGCCCTACACCATAAAACTTTATTTCTTGTTAATTTTCCCTACAACTATTACCATTTTTTCAAATAAAATGACATGTTTCAATAATAAAAATATACTTGAAATTATAAATAAATTTATTCTATTGAATCAAACTAATTTTTAGCAAATACTAAATAATATTATCTAAATATTTAACAAGATAATATCACAACAAAAATCTCATAGTATGACACAATAAAATAATCCAAACTCCTAATACATAACAAAATAAAAATTGCCTAGTTCTTCAAAAAGAATCTCCACTTAAATAAAATAAAATGATGATATTTTTGTTTAAATAGTAGGGTTTTAGGGTATAAAAAAATTACCTTTTAACTCCTATTAATGCGAGGCAGGGCGGGGCGGGGCGGGATGGGTCTAAAAAATGTAAACCCATCCCCGCCCCGCCCCGTGGTGCGGGTCTAAAATCTCGCCCCATCCCCGTCCCACCACTTTTACGGGGTGGGGAATACCCGCACGGGGCGAAGTGGGGAGGGGTGGGTCAAGCGGGGCGGGGCAAAATTGCCATCCCTAAAGTCTACACTGGTGACCATCATAAGAGATTGCTATTTCCACGGCATTGCAGACGAATATCAGACTCCATCCGGATGTGTTCATTACAACTGACGAGTCTATACCTCACCAGGAAGGTTGGGAGGTTAATAAGAGAGTCGAGATGATAAAGATTTCTCATCTCGCTTGATGTGTCTTGTCTTGTGAAGATTTTTCCCACCCCAAAGAAGTGATGGAGCCAAAGATGGGTTTTGTTTGCCCCACCCTCACCTTGTCTCAAATGCATATATATAATTGATTTCTTTATATAAATATCCTATTATAATTGATTTTTTTACATTTTCCAGTACTATGAACTAAAACACTTTCTTTCTCTCTCTTTTAACACTCATGATCGTCGTTATGCTTTCTCTTTTGTCTTCATCTTATTTAAGTTGAAGCCACTTTATTAAGGGTGGTTAAAATACCTCCAACTTGCCCTGCCCCCAACCTCTCCCATGACTAGCCCCATGATGTGTTTCCTTCTCCGAAGAGGAGATGGGGTAGGAATAGAGTATCCCTAATCCAATCCCACCCACTTTATTGCCATCCCTATAAGATATGGTTTTGAGTTTGTTTTTAAAGATAATTATGCAAAACTATACATGTATTCATCTTAATTCTACTAATGTCAATTCAATGCAAATACACTGACGGGGAATGCCTTGTCCACCTTCTTTCATCCTTTCTCAAAAAAAAAATTGCCGCATCCAAAGTAGTAATGGATGAGATAGGAAGGACAAGTCACCATAACTTGGAAAGGTGCGATCCTTAGGACATGACATGAGCGTAACATTTACACATCATTATTCAGTAATCCACCATTCCTAAACGTGGGCTTAAGTCTTGATAAATTTTCTTGTAATTATACTCATGACGCCTTCCATGCCCCAACTAAAGGGAATGACTGTAATCATGGTAGTGGCCAAAAAGTCTATGAAAATGTGAATTACTTCACCTAAACACAATACAATTTTTTTGTAAGTTTTTTTTAAAGATTTTTTTTTTTTTTTTTTTTTTTTTTTTTTTTTGCATCCTTTGAAAGATAAATTTGATAGTTACAAATAGACGAGGAGAGATTTAAACCTTAGACATCACTGTTGGAAGTATCATAAAGTGTCAATTGAGTTTTATTTTATTATTATTTTTTTAATCTCTTGCCTTTTTCTCCCTCCTATCCTTTGACTGGTTCTCACATGCATTTAGTTGGTTAGATGTAATTAAGTGAAACTAGCATGTAACTCATGCAAACGCACGAGTGCATTTAAAATTGAATACAATTTTTATTATAAAAATATAAAAAATTTGTCAAATTATTATTATTATTTTTTAAATAGCATGTAACACATGCATAAGTAGGGATACATGTAAAATTAAACACAATTTTTATCATAAAAATATAAATAATTAGTCAAAATTTTTTTTAAGTAGACGTAATTAGTTAGATTTTAAAATTCTTACTTAAATTTAATACTACTTATGATCATTTTGTTTTCTAATCTTTAATAAGATAAAATGTGTAGTGATCTTTGTTGTGTGGTGATTTTGATTGAGTATATGTTATTGGTTTTTTTTTTTTTTTTTTATTTTTTAGTTCATTAATATTAGATTCTTAGTATTTTGCACTTATTAACTCACTTGACACAAAGATTAAAAAACTTTAAGTGAACACATGGCTCAAACTTAAGTGAATAATTATGATGTGATTCCCACATAAATTTAGACACATGGCGCAAAATTTAATTACATAAAAGTATAAATAATTAGTCAAATTAATTTTTTTTAAAGTAAACTTAATTAGTTCCATATTAAAATTCTTACCTAAATTTAATACTACTTATGATAATTTTTTTTTCTAATTTTTAATGAGATAGAACATGTGGTGATCTTTGTTGTGTTGCGATTTTTATTGAGTATATGTGATTGGTTTTTTTTTTTTTTTAGTTTATTAATATTATATTTTTAGTATTTTGCACTTATTAACTCACTCGACACAAAGATTAAAAAACTTAAGTGGATATTTATGATGTGGTTCCCACATAAATTTAGACACATGGCGCAAAATTAGATTCTAATTTCAAACTCTAATTAACAAGGGAGTATCCTCATGTCACTATACTCCTTATGTATTAAATCACTATTTCATTTATTTAGGGGGGGAAATCATTATTTACTTTGAAGAATAATGTTAGAGATATAAACTATTTTATAAAATATTTTACAAACTGTTGATGTGGTGAGTGATTATTGGTAAATCAAAAAGTGATATTAATGGTAGGCCTAAATAAAATCACACTCTAATCAATAAAAATGTAAAAATATAATGATCTTAAATGCCATAAACTTTCTATAAGAATATTGGTTTGCTGTCTAAAAATAGATGAGTGCAATATAGAAAATTGAACTTCCACTTTTGGAAAGTTTAAAGTTTCTCAAAAAAAAAAAAAAAACTTTTGGAAAGTTTCGTTTACTTTAGGATAGCTTAAAAAGAAACGAAAATAAAATTACCTATTAAAAAACCATCTAAAAAAGAAAATAGTACTATCACTTATGGTGGACACAGGTTTTATTGTAAAGATATGAGTAAACGACCAAATCAGAATCCTCATACTCATATATTATATCTCCACCATATGCTGTTATCCAGTCCCATGGATCTTTGCAAGAAAATTGAATCCTAACCTCAAGCAATTTATTTTTTAACTATCTATTTGATTATGTTCTTCCCTTTTCTTGCAAAGGGGATAATGTTTTGGATCACAAAATTTGTTTTGGAAATCATAAATCTACTTTTTGTTGGCTCACAATTAGAGGTTAGACAATTCCGGAATGCATGTGATATTTAGTCTTTAAAACTATTCCTATCCTAATTAACTTGGTAAACTCAAAATTTGAATTTGGATTGCTAACACAAAGCTCAGCAGCTTTGACATACCACAATCCAATGTCACAAGCGAGTTTTATAAGGGCAGTGTTAAACTGCTGATGCACATGGATTAAGCTAAAGAGGAGTGAGGAAAGCAGGTCCCTTTAGGATATGAAAGCATTTTGACTAACAATTTAAGTTAGTTAATAGGAAATTATATCTTAGCCAATTTGTGTCAAAAAAATAAAAATCTAATCCAATTAGAAGATTTTAAAAGCAGTGCAGTTTTTAAAAAGCCAATTGTTTTACTTGATCTATGTGGGAATTCTTTGTTGAATATAGGGTGTTGAATTTGGTTGAATATAGGATTCTTTGCAGTGTAGAACGCAAGGCAGAATGCAAGGCAGCATAAGATAAAAATAAGAAGACTAAGACTTGGCCTTCAGATTTATCCATAGGCACAACATTTATTAGAGATCAAATCAACCATTATTTGATAAGATGATGAAAGACATATATTGTAGTTACCAAAAGCTAAAGGGGAAATAAAGAAAGAGGTATATTGCTAAACCGGAATCAGTTTCACTTTCAACAATGACTCTATAATGAACCTATACCTTGCTAGAGCTCTCAGACTTTCTCTCATCCTTGACTATCCCCTTCAAACTAAGCTATGGTCTCAATCTCCTATTTTCTCCACTTACATTTTATATTCTAGTTTTTTTTTTTTTTTTTTTTTTTTTTTTTTTTTTTATGGCATAATTTCTCTACTCACTAAATTTTTTAAACAATGAAAACAACAAGGAAGGAATTATGCTTAACTACGTATATAAGCCATCATGAGATTCAGGACTACTATTTGCACTTTTTCGTCGTTTTTCTCTCCAGGTCTCTCCCCACATCCTGGCCTCTGCAACAGCTTGCTCGCGGTCTACACCTATGTTCAACAACTTTGTTCCAATTGGAGAGCCTATGGTTGACGTGTTTGTTCCACTTGAAGAGTAATCTTCAATGCCCTTAATTTCAGCCGTGTTAGCCTTATTTGGGTTATACTTGCGGGAAGCTAGGTAATTCAAAGCAGTCACCACATCCTGCATGCAAGGCCGATTATTGGCCTTTTCTTGGAGACACAAGATTGCCACATCTACGGTCTTCTTAAAGACAGATTCTGGGAACTGACCTCTCAGCAGTGGATCGGCTAACTGTGTAATTCTCGTGCGGTCTTTCAACATAGGACGTGCCTAAAAACATGAGGAATATGAATAAACTCTGATAATTCATGAGTTGAAAAAAATAAATAAATAAATAAAAAATCTTGTGTATTTTGTAGAGAGCTGCATAAACTTAATTTGACCATGTACAGAAACTTTTATGGTAAGCTTTAGCCATAGGAAACATCCAAAATGAGTACTATCAAAATCAGTATATATGCAACTAACAACGATATGAAATCTTCACCTATAGCCTCTAATTGTCAAAATACATAACCCAGTGGCATAGACCAATTACACTCACTCAATAGATGAACTTAGACATCAAGCAGACCCAAAAAGATGACTAAAACCCTCAACATAAACGTGAGAATGAATGCAATGTTATCAACATCCAACATGCAGACCTCCAAATGACTAACCATATTCACTTGACATAATCAACTGGAATTAGTTATTGCTATGGGAAATCACTTGAGAAGACCCTACAGAGATGGTTACTTCCTCTGGCATGTACATATATGCTAACTTTACTGACAAATGCTCTAAACAAAAAGTGCAATTGATAATTCCCTTTGAGAATCTATAAAAATGTAATCCTTTTTGCAAAGTGATAGAAATGTAGATTGACATTAATTGAATTACCCACTCAACAAGCTGTTTATCACGACCATAGTTGTCATCTAGTGCTTTCCGTCCAGTTAGCAGCTCCAACAAAACTACCCCAAAACTGTAGATGTCAGATTTTGATGTCAATTTTCCAGTTGTAGCATATTCAGGGGCACAGTAACCTTGAGTGCCCATGACTCTGGTGGAGACGTGCGACTTATCACCACTTGGACCAAATTTTGCTAGCCCAAAATCAGAAAGTTTTGGATGGAACCCCTCACCCAATAATATGTTAGCTGACTTTAAGTCCCTGAATATAACAGGAGGTTCTGCTTGATGGTGCAGAAACTCCAATCCTTTGGCTGCACCAGCAGCTATCATCATCCTAGTGTTCCAGTCTAAAGGCTCCTTATCTGGTCGAAGATCTGCAGAGAAATCATGGGATCATCATTCAAACAATAGGCAATTAAGAATATAATGGATATCATATGTTCAACAGAACAGTAAGTAATGTTAATTAACAACCTGTTCAAATTACATCATGTAAAAACTGTACTAGATAGTCTACTTTAGTTCAAATAAGTTGGAAAATGTCTTTATAATTGCTTTAATGAGTAGATATCCATCCAAGAAATGGTTAAACAGGTTTTCTTTGTTCTTTTTCTTCCTACTCAGAAAAATGTAACAAGGCAAAAGTGATACACAGCTTATATTGAGTTTCAGACTATTGCATTGTAAATGTAGCCTAAGATGTATCTCAATCTCAACTCTTAACTTGAGTGAACACCCTTGTTCTTGAATCATAAGAATGTCCAAGGATTAAATTTCCAATTGAATTTAAATTTCGATTTGATCAAGCATCTATGCTGAATGCAAAAGAATAGCACTGAGTAATTACAGACAAAGAAAAAGTAGAAACATTAATACCACACAACATCATTGCTAATCCATTTTTCATTTCTAGAGAGGAACTCCATCCTAACCCTAGACCTTCTCCCCCCCACCGAAAAAAGGAAGCAAAAATGAAAAATGTCTATTTTGAATTTTGTGATTCAGATGAGAAATTCTAGTTGTTCCTTTTTAAAAAGTTAAACCAAGCATAAAATTTTAATTTTTCCTGAATTCCTTCAAATTTTTATTTAACCTTGTGAAGTTTAGTATAATCTTAGTAATCTGAGCTTTTTATGGGGGGTGAATACAAATGATCTGGTTTTGTACATATGAGGAACTAATCTTCTGTAATAAAATCAGAACTAAAGTCATCTAATAAAGTACCATGGAGGTGATCTTCCAAGGATCCTAAGGACATATATTCATATACAAGAAGACGCTGATTCCCTTCAGCACAGTAACCAAACAATGTGACAAGGTTAGGGTGACGCAGAAGAGTAAGCATGAGAACTTCCACCAGAAATTCCGGGTCCCCTTGGAGACCTGAATGGTTAAGTTTCTTAACAGCTACAACCTGCTAACAATAATAGATTTTTCAATGTTAAATAAATAAATAAACCATTAAAATTCTTGTGAAAATGCAAGCCAAAAGTAGAACAAAAATAAAAATGAAAGAAAAGTATATGGCCACTATTGTAGGAGAATGAAATCCAGAAAAATAAGCTTTTCATCCATCAAATGATTTACCTGACCAGTTCTTTCTAACTTTCCCTTGTACACAAGCCCAAATCCACCCTCCCCAATAAAGCTTTCTTCCCTAAAGTTATTTGTTGCAGTTGCAAGCTCTCGATAGGTGTATGTTGGAGGCTTGTCAGGATTTTTTGACTCATCCTTTGGGGGATTTGATCCCAGTCTTGATTCTACATTGAATTTTGAAGCAAGTGCTGTAAGTTCTATAATTTCCATAAGCATAAAGTATATCTAAGGAACAGGGAAGAATTATATCATGTCAATCAGAGTCAACATATAGTTCAGAAGAAAAAGAAAAAACGTGAATGGTGATTGGCTAGCCAAGCAGACAAACGACCCTGCATCTTATTGTCCAAAACAACTATTTTTATCAGCTGTAGCAAAGGAAAGAAACTTCCAAGTTCAGTAAATTGCTGCAAAGTTCTCTAACAAATATTTCATGATTCTAAAAAGGTTAAGATAAAATTACAATCATAAGATAGTCCTTTTTTCCCTGATGAACATGATGGCCCTGTTTTTTTAAAATTACATCTATGAATAGTGTTGTTGTTATGTTGTTAACTGGTTTTGTAAACAAGTTTGATAACGCATTTGTATTTTTGGTTGAAACCTATTACATGAATGGCCTTCATCAAAATTCATTTACCAATGGATTCAAAATAGCATTGGCCTCAGGTGACCTAATTGGAGTCACAACACGTTACCATTTCTTTTTGGATAAGTACAAAACATTACCACTAATTAAGAAAGGAGCCCAAGACAGTGATTTTATCCTTCAATGGGAAGGTACAATGATACATTTAAATGTTTCATGTGTAAATGTGAGTAATAGAGAACTGACTCTAAGTCTTTTACCACCTAGTATTGAGATTATAGCAGCATTGTTGTTGAATTTAGATAAAATATATAGTACATGTGCTTGGACCAAAGTTTTCCTATTAGTCTAGAGTAAAAGCTTCATGCAGCAGTCACCTCCACTCAACAATAAAGAAACATCTGAGATGCCAGCAGCAATAAAGAAATTAGTGCATATTGAACTCAATGGAGGTGTTCAATCAACTTACTACAATTGAGAGAATCATGTCAAATAATTTGTCAGGGTTTTTGTTACGTGAACATATATGCAGTATAGAGTTAAGGAAAGGAAAATAAAAGAGAGAGAAGTGTGAAGAAATTTATATATTGATCACTATTTGAAACACAACCTGCTCTCTCTGTCCCTATGTTGTAATAAGGTGGGGCAGTTCACTTGAATTGCTTTCTTGTTGACAAGAAAACCAAACATTTTCTCAAATAATATATGAGCAACATAAAAACCACAAATTGTCCATTGAAAAAGTAAGAAATACAAAAAGTAAAAACACAAGGTTTTGCAATGTTGTCATTGTGCAAATCATGCATTCCAACCAAAAGATAAGCTCACAATGCCGGTTTCAGACCTCAGAATCCTAATAGTCTTTGGATTAGACAAGTTTCCACGTTTCTCTACACAATTAGGCTAATAGTGATCAATCCTGACAGAAATTAGTAAAGTATAGTGGCTATTCCAACTGTTTGTTGAATTTTTATTGGAAATACAGTATTCCCAGTGCGCAAGCAATGACAAAGACTATGTGGCCGCTTCAGCAAGTCAGTGATAAAATGAATTGCATCTTCAAACATAATATTAAGAAGGATTGCATCTTCCTATTTGCAAAGTCAATTTCAATAGCTGATACGGCTGGCTCTATTTAAGATCAAGTAATATTTGTTTTGCAACTCAAGACTGAATTTTTTTGAGATTATTTTAATGCATTCTCAAGAGCACTGCTCATCCATGCTTGAGCCAAACACGCTGATCTGAATAACCAGCGCCGATCTATAGTATAAAGTTGCTATTTATCTCTCTTTTTCTTTTCTTTATTAAATACTACTTAATTCCTTAACAACTGAAGTAAAAGTGTCATGATCCTCAAGGGATTATGATATGGACCATCAAAACATGACAAATATGATATTTTCTCAAAAACCAAAGAACAGCCAAAAGTCTTGTAACTCAATTAATTGACACTTCCTAGTGTTTCCTATAAAGACATTCAGGATTTAAATCTCTCATCCCCTAACTATCAAATTATTATTATAAATAAATAAATAAATAAAATTTAAAAAAACTTTATATATCAACAAGAATCCCATTTAGGGGTCATTGAATATGCTTAGTACCACCACTTGAATTTTACTACAAAATCTAAGATCACAAATCCATTGGAGTTATATTCTCCACACTTGGCCTAATACATTAGAATCTAAGTAATGTCACACCACTTGGATTTTACTACAAAATCTAAGATCACAGACCCATTGGAGTTATATTCTCCACACTTGGCCTAATACATTAGAATCTAAGTAATGTCAACATAACATGATCCTCAGTTACATGCAGCGCGCCGAACAAGTCTAAATGCAGTAAGATTCAGACATGGTAATTAAATCTCCAAAAACCCATAATAATCAAAAGCAAAATTCAGACATGGAAATGGAGAAACGAAAAATTCAGACATGGGAAATCTTCCAAAAAAAAACATAAAAATCAAAAGCAAATTGTCTAAGAACCATATCATTACATATCAATGAAACCCATCAAAAAGTTGTTTCAATATGCATATATATATTAATCATACAAACCAACCTGAAGATAATGCATCATGAACATTTTTTATTGCAGGCTTGCGATTATCCTTAACCTCATCCTCAAGCTTCAGCTTTATATCCTTCCATTTTTTCCGAAACCCAAAACAACGGCTCATTCTTTCTTGCTTCCTATCAAAACCAAATTCTATTTCATAAAACAAAAAAAAAAAAACCTGAGAATATTATTCAGGTGCCAATGAAAAAAAAACAACCACCTTGGCTACGTTGAGATTAAAAAACAAAAAACAAAAACAGAACGATGAAATGAGTTTGTTGTACCTGTTGTGTTGGGACAACGTGTGTGCACACTTGATCTTAGCCAAAAGGCCGAGAAAGGTATACGTGTGTGCACACCAGTTACAATGTAGGAAGGGAAATCAATCAGGAAATGTTGGGTTCCAAGTCTCAAACGCACGTCTTCCTAGAAATGAACGTTGAGAACACGATGGTTAATAGAATCTCAACGTTGTACATGTCTTGTGTATATCTGAGTTTATGATGTGATCAGACAATTACGTAGCACTCATTTCCTTGGTCAACTTTTTTTTTTTTTTTTTCTTTTTAATTAATATAAAAGAAATTAAAAATTGTTGTTCTTATCCTTCTAAATTTTTGGATATATACATAGTATATAATATACTCATGAATGTAAATATGTGCATAAATGGTAATGTAATCTTGTGCTTTCAAGATTGGTCCATATATGACTGTCAGCACTGATTTAAGTAATATTGGGATGATTTCTTTCCTTCTAAGATTACAATGTATTAAGAACTAGCTATGTATTTTACATTTATACTAACCCCCAAAAAAAAAAAAAAAAAAAAGCTATATATATTCAGCCAAAAAGAAACTAGTAGTATTTATGTACATATTTCATTTCTAAATTTCTCCCCCCAAAAAAAATTTATTTCTATTTTTTCACCATGTGCGTGCATCATAACAATTGGGATATTGGAAATTTGGGAGGATCATTAATTCCTAATCCCTATCGATTAGGTAGTAAGGATGTTTCAAAAAAAAAAGGTAGTAAGGATGTTAGTTTTTCTTTTTTGAGGAATGGATATTTATAGTTTTTTTAAGGTTGTGTTTGGTTGGGATGGAAAAGTGAGGAGATAGAAGATATTTAATTTTTTATCTTATGTGTGCTTGATTGGAGGAGTGGAAAAGTAAAGAGATAAAAAAACTCTTTTGTTTAGTTAAAAAAAAATAGAAAAATGTAATTTGTATAAATTTATTGATGTCCCTATTACATAAAAAAAAAAAAAAAAAAAAGATTAAAAGAAAAAAAAAATCATGTCAATATAAAATAAATAAATAAATAAATCTAAATGTTTCGGTCCATTTGGTTGGAGTGGTGTAAAAGTGAAATGATAGAAAATATAGAAATGATAGAAAAGTGGGAGGATAGAAAATATTTAATTTTCTTTCATATGTATTTGGTTGGGAGGATGGAAAAGTGAAGAGATGAAAAATTTATTTGTTTGGTTAAGAAGAAAAATAAGAGGATGGAAAATAAAATTGGTATAAATTTACTCCTATTCCCCTACTACATAATATAATAAATAAATTTCTTTGTAATCATTAAGTGTCCGTTTGGTAAATATTATTTTTGCCAACTTATTTTACTATTCAGCTTATTTTTGCCACTATTTATGGGTCTCACTATACTATTTCAGGTAACTTTTACCTTTATCTACTACAGTACTTTCAAAAAAAGTTTTCAGTTTTCAGTTCCATTATATATGTATATATATATATATATATTAATTAGAGGTGAAAGCCACCATTTAATTCAAAAAAAAAAAAAAAAAACCCCAATTTGATTCAACAAACAAACAAAAGAAAAGAAAATAGAAAAGCACAATAGTAGCAAACAAACCGAAACAGATGACCAAGAAAAAAAAAAAAAAAAAAAAAAAAAAAACCGACAAAGACACGTAGGGAGCTTACAAGGACTTTTTTGTCTAGAATTTTTGGTCTTGTTTTCCCTTCAGATTTCTCCTTAATTTGGGGTGAAAACAATTTGATGGGTCTAGGGAAAAAAAACCAGGCCCCACCACTTTTTTTTTTCTCTCTCCCAACCACATACTTACTAAAAATACTTTTTCTCCACTTTTATCTCCTCAATTTTCCATTCTCTTTAAAATCCCTCCAAACAAACATACCCTTAAAATTGAAAAAAAAAAATAAATAAATAAAAAATAAAAAATAAAAGAAAATAGAGAAGCTAATGGTGGGAGGAGATAGGGATAGATAGGTAATTTCCCATCAAGTTCAAGCCCCTTCCTTCTTTTCCTACATTATCTCTCCAAATTAAGAAGATTCCAAAATCAACCCAGATGGTGAGGCCAAAGAAAAGGGTAATTATTGGATACTCCCATAGTAACATAAATGTATACTCCCCCTCTCACATAATTGTGAGTCTCATTAATTAAATTCATAGTGGAACTTACAATTCGTGTGAGATGGAGGAATACGCATTTATTGTATTCCCGGAGTATTCAATAATTTTCCCAAAGAAAAAACTCCTATGGCCCACCATTTTCTCCCAAATTTTTTCTCCCAACCAAGCACCCTCCACTCCCATTTGGTATTTAGAGTTAAAAAAATTTCTAAAATAATTCACTATCTTTTTAGATAAAGCAACCCAATATTAAACAGCATCTCATTGAATTAGATTTGATCTTCTTTTAAAAAAATTAGAACTAAATTAAGTAAGTTCTTTTATATAGTTTATAAATTCTCTAATTTAAATTTTTATTTATTAATACTTTTAAGAATCTATTTATTAATTCTAATTAATTAAACACATATCATAAAATAATGGTTTCAAAATTTGTTTATACTAAAAATCAATTGATGTCTTGACTTGAAAATAAAAAGTAATCATTATGAGCACAATGAGCGGATGTCATGGTTCTAGTTTTTGTCAATTTTTTTTCTAGTGACAAGTTTGATCTCTAAAACTAAAAGTGTCAAGTCATAATCTTACATCCTTACTTTTCTTTTCTTTTCTTTTTTCCAAAATTGGTGTTATTGATAAAATAGGTGCATTTCTCATCATTCCTTAAGGGGTTAATTGCACAAATCCACTCTAAATTGAAAAATTATTAGATACTCCCGAAATACCATAAATGCGTACTCCCTCCTCTCACATGAATGGTGAATCTCATTAATTAAATTAATGGTGGGACCTACCATTCATGTGAAAGGAGGGAGTACACATTTATGGTACTCCGAGAGTACACAATTGAAAGCTTGAAAATGTGTTAAAACACAAGAGCTGTTTAGACCCCCAAATTAAAAATTACGACTCAATTGATTTTTCTCTAACTTATACTAAGTGCAGAACAGAGTAAATACAAGCAGATAAATAAATAAACTACTCTAAGCCAATATCAATATAACACAACAGTAATATGAAAGCTAAAAGAGTATGGAAGAAAAATGCAAACACAAAATAACACGTCAATGTGTTATCGAAGAGAAAATCGAAGTACTCGGCATAAAACCTCTCTGCCGCCCTCCAAGTGGTAATCGATCCACTAGACAATCAGTTGAGATACATGGGTTAGCAAGAGACCCTCCAAGCTTAATCTACCCGATGCACCTAAACCCTCCAAATTCCTACTCCAACAAAGCTTCTCGGAATCGTGTCTTGTCTAGCTCTCCGGATCCCGCAATACGCCCAATTGCATCCACCAAAGCATGGCTTCTTCCAATGCTTCCCAGCAGCACCAAAACCTCACTAAACACTCTGAAAATGTGTGGTAAGTGTTTGAACTATCTACCTCTTAAATGTATGGAAATGGAGAGGTAGGAGTTGAGGAAAATCCACAAGTAATTGTATAGAGAATTGTGAGTATAACAATCACTAACTCTTAATGTTTATGGTTAGGGTTTTCTCTCAAAAGCACTCCTCAACATATGTGGGTAATAGGGGTATATATAGTGTAGGTACAGATAGTGTGTATCAGAAATGACAATCTGGCAAAACAAAATATTTCGCAGGTATCTCGCACGAAGGCCTTACCCGCGAGACAATCACGAAAACCAGCTGTCTCCATCATGTCTTGACTCTTTGCATTCCAGTCATGTACAAGGTACATGCATCACTTCGCGGGAAGCTTACTTGCGAGCTACCAGCAAAAACAACTTTAGTCTTCAATTAGCCTTGAGTCTTCACACTCTCTTTCTCTCACACACAACCCTTACAAATAAAAACCCACATGAAATACAGGCTACATAAGATTGAAGATAATTACAATAAAATTTTGCACGGAATAAAAGCCAACAAAAATATAGTTGTAAATTACAACTTTACAACAATAATTTTCCCTCTAAATTATGTGGTCTTTATACTTTTCTCTCCCAAACTATTAAAACTTGTAATTGAAACCCAAATTTTAACAAAGCTTGCAAATTGCGGTCAATTCTTCATTTTTTAAGACGCTTTTGCTCCGCATAGGCATGTAGTGGGTTTCCTCCAAAATAAGAGTTGTTATCGCATCATAGAGGTAAAAAAAATTGAGGTTATAATTGTGGTTTTATGTTAGTGTGGTTGACTAGTTGCTGCTAGTGGAAAGAAAACAAAAAATTGTGGTTTTATGTTAGTGTGGTTGACTAGTTGCTGCTAGTGAAAAGAAAACAAAAAAGGAAATAGTTAAGGTTCAATGATGTGTTGGCAATTGGCAAATCCTACTCTCTCTCTCTCTCTCTCATTTCCCTATTTTTTTCATACTTCTTGAAAATTATTCTCTCCTAAATATTTTAGACTTTCAACCTTATAAATGCTCAAATAAAGCGCAATTTATTATCTTTAATTGAGTGTCGAAAAATTATAGAATTACAATCAATTCTTCAATAATTTTCACATATGATGTGACTAATTGTAAATGATGAAAAAAAAAGTATATTTATATAAATGTAATAGGCAATCAGTTATAATCTGCTAAATAAGATAGTTGTGGAATTGATTGTAGTCCTAGAATAACTAATAGAGTAACTCCATTGTGGGCATTCATAATTGCAGACAATTAAAATTTTTTTTTTTTGGGGGGGGGGGGGGTGTGGAGGATATTGTGCATTGCATTGACATAGTGGGTTTTTTCAAAATAAGAGCTAACATTGCATCGTAGAGGTCAGAAAGCTGAGGTAACAATGTTAGTTTTCTATTAGAGTGGTTAGCTAGTTGCCACTAGTGGAGAGAAAAAAAGAAAGAAAAATGTGAAGGTTTATAGATGTGTTGGCAATTGAAAAATCCCTAGTATCAAAACATGTCAAAATCGATTGTATTATTAGAATTGTTGAGTTGAGTCAAGGTTAGAAGTTGCTCAAAGACAAAAAGGTTTTGATTTGCACAAATATTATGATTTGATGAACTTTTGCCCATATCTTTTTCACCATAATTAATTCCTAAGTGAAATTGTTTCACTAGAAATAAGACATCTAAGGCTTCGATACTAACAAAAATTTGAGCCAATTTGGATTTGAAATGAGTGAGATATAGTCATTTGAAGTTAGAAATTGTGTTATCTCTAAGAGTTTCACTTGAGTAGGGAAAAAAATTGCTCAAGTGAAATTGTCAGGATTTGCAATCTGAATTTTGCTAAAAGAAAGGTTTATGTTAGGTTTTAATCCACTTTGTACACCTATATAAACCATTTATTGCACGAAATTTAAAGGTAAGAAAGGATGTTGTACCAAAGCTAAAACCTTCGAATGTTGAAGCCTTATTCTTAAGCCTAAGCAGAATCATTCAAGTTTCTATAGCTAAAACAAGAAAAACTATTGTGTGTACCTATACACCTTAAGTTTTAAACTGTTCTTGAAACCACAAAGTTTGATTCCGGCAAGTTCGCTACTACTGGAAATCTTTGGGAAGTTCTTGAGAGTGCCAAAGGTTTTGGCTCATGGAGAAGATTTTCATTTGTAGATAATATCAGTATAGAAGGATTCTAGAGGTTTTAGGACTAATGCAGTCAAAAGTCAAGTGAGACATATGCAAAGATTACATAGAGTCTAGGATTACAGAGGTTTTGAGTATAAACTATTGTAAATGTTCCTTTATAATGGACTTTCTAACGATAATCATTAGGTCATGCTCAAGGCGGTTATGAGCTTAATGTTTTGTTGGAGGAATTGGCTTGGGAAGTATGGTTTGGATATTTGGAACTCAAATTCTGGGTGCTTGATGTGAGTTGTTTGGAAAGGAACAAAATCATCGTTTGTTTGAGAACACCGAGTACTCCTTGGGTCAATTAAAATGACACTCTTTTTGATCATTCAAGGTGTTAGGATTTCACTGATTGTTCATCCACTATTGAATTCCTAGCTTCTCTTAGACCTCCCATTTGATTTCTTTGTATTTTTTATTCTTTTGTATTCATCATCGTGAACTCAAAGATTCTTTTTGCCATTATTAATAAAAAAATTTAAATAAATAAAAAAAGATTTTCTAATGAGATTAGATCCTTGAAGTGGCTTTTTCATTGAAGGTGTACTGCATTAATTTTCCACACCGTTACCAAATCTTAATGTCATTGTTTTTTGCTTTAGATTTGGTATCGTAACTGTTGATTGATATAAATTTTTTGTGATACCTACGAGGAATTTACAACATAAATTTTTAGTGTTCCATATCGTTACCAAATCTTAGTGCAGAGTTCTAATTATGAAAACACACGCAATGCAACTCACACAAGTCTCGTGGGTCTACTTGTTTTGTGGTGGTTGTGATAAGTTGAGAGAAACAAATTAGCTCCCCAAAAATCTAGCTATTGAGCTACAGCAGTTTTCACAACAATAGAAATGGATTTGGAAAGAAGTTGAACTAAAATTCTCTCATCATTATGGTTACGTTGATAAGAAGAATAAAAAATGCAACTCCAACTATTACAAAATGAATGGTACAGTTTTCACAACAGTTTTTCTTGACTTACAGAATGACTGAAGATAATCTTCATCAACGGTTCCAAAGCCAGATAATTGGATACCATAGGCAGCCAACCTACGGATATCCCGTGGAATCGGGGACTGCCAAAGTCCTTCCCACCATGCTGGAGGCAGAAGCGGTGTAAAAGCACATTGACTGGGCTGGTGACGACAACTCAATGGACCAGCAAATCTGTTCCAGACATGTCCCCATCCAACCTGAAGCCTTAAACCTTCTTCTAACAAATTACCTTGGAAGCTACTTAAGAATGAAAAACTTGGTCCCGTAGAATTCTCCTCTGAAAGATTATGACGACCAATTTAACTACTAGACCAGAAAGTTTACATCCGATCACATATGAATAACACAAATACAGATCAAGGAATGAAAGACTTACCAAGACTGTATGCTGCAGCCAGCCCAGCTATTAACTGAGCATAGGTAGTCCCAACACGCCTGTGAGCCCCAGAGACAACAGCATACTTAGCACGTGATGCAAGAAAGAAGTCCACAAATGCGACCCATCTAGGTGCGGGGCCCCAATCCTTCACCCTAAAATCTGAATTATGCAATCCATTTTCGCCACTAGATATATTCCCTTTGAAAAGTTTAAAATCAAAATGAAGCACCTGGGAAAAGAATTGATGAATTAAAATCAAATGTGCATATCAGACATTTGCATGGTGTAACTGATATGGGGTTTAGAGGTCAACTGAAACTAGGTACAAAAATATATATAATAAACTGCAACTTGGATCTAGGAGAGATGGAGAAAGTGAGAAGTAATGAATTTTGGTGACAATTTGACTAGGTATTCAAGTTATGATGGTTACAAATATAACCAGAATAAAGGGCATCATTTATTGAAAAGAAGTTTTAACTTTGACGGGATTGACCTGTATGGATGGCATATACATATCGAGAATGATGTGTTGGCTTTATGATTTGGTACACGGACTAAATTACCTCTGCAAATTCACTTAAATCTGGTTTGATACTTTTTACAAGAGAGGGGCTATCTGACACTAATACCACCTTTGGTCTTGACATGAGGTTTCGTATGCGTATGGCTTTTCTAACGCAATTCAATGCAGCTCGTACAGCTCTTACAGATCTGAAATATAGAATACAAGAACCCGAATCAATATCAGTTAAATTCATACCCCTGGAGCATATTGAACATTCCACAGCATTTTAAGTATGTTCATTCATCATGTAAAAGCATCTGTAAGTGTGAGCTTTATTAAAGCATTGTACGTAATCAATATCAGTTAAAGTCATACCCTTGGAGCACATTGAACATTCCACAGCATTTTAAGCATGTTCATTCATCATGTAAAAATTGTGTGCTTTCTTAAAGCATTGTAAATATTGTTGTTCCTAACAAGTATGAAGGGACAAACAAAAAAATTTAATAAATTAGTACCTTTCTTTTCCCAAATATTTAACACAATTTCTGGTTGATTTCCAGACTAAAAGGACACATTTACAAAAAGATCCCTTGGAAGAATCCAGGAGCATTCCATGTGCAAAAATTATAAACTACAAGTTGTTCATAATAATTACACGAACAAATAACTAGTGCAATTATCAAGCAAACCTGGTCACCATTTTTCTGGAACTATTCCTTTCCATAAGGGTTCTCATTCTTCTGCTAGGATCTATTTTGTATACGGTGATATCAAGTGCATTACAGTAAAATCATTAGTTCATAATGAGGAAACCCTATTTCATAGACCTCAGTTATTAATCACACACACCCACACGTATACATATGTAAGATGTGAAACTAAGACTTATTCTAAGCCCAACCTGCCACACTTTACTACCAGAGCCACAGATCAGGGAAAAAAAATATGAGTAGCTGCTCCCAGTCAAGGAATTGACTGTAAGTTGCAATACCTATTCATAAGCATCCGCATGTGCAATGAGATATCAGGATCCACCCCACCCCCAATAACCCAATTTACTGCTTCCTCTACATCTTTTGTAGGAGATATGAGGACTTTCATCAGCTCCCCAAACACGTTAGCCCGAGATTGGAGAGACTCTGGCTGTCCAAATAAATTAGAAGCAGCATTCCTCATCTCAGGGTGTATGTTCTTCAAGAAAAATTGAGCTGCCGTTGCATCTGTGGTACCTTGTAACCTGCAGCACTGAGGTTAAAGTCAAGTGATGATTGCTGATCATGAGTGACTGATTATTAGCAAAAGTTTTCTCACTTTACCAAATGATTGGGTGCTTCCATTTCTGCCAATCGCTACAGAGGACATTTGTTTCAGATGGCTTCTCAAAATCATCAGTTCTCATAATCAGATGCCTTTTATATTTTTTCTCACAGCCATTGTGTCTCCACAGATGCTTGACTTCTTTCAAGGTAAAAGTGTGGTTCGAGTAAGAAATGTAATCACCAAAAGGATATTTCTTCCTAAAGACAGAAGCAAAGAAAAATTCAGATCAATGAAATGCATTAACAATACAGCAATTGCATATAATATATATCTCTGTGTCAGTCCTGGACTCTAATATGCTGTTCTAATTGAGTGCTCCCCCCCACCCCCCCCCAAAAAAAACACACACACACAAACCCACCATCTCCCCAAAAAAAAAAAAAAAAAAAATGAAGAGCAAACCCCAGAAATTGGACAACATATATGGTAAAATGCTTCCAAGGAAGATTGCATTCTAAGACATTTCACCTTCTGTGGATTACACTATCCCAGTAAACTAATTAAAACATTCAAAGTTAACCGGACCATGAAGCCAAATACTGTATAATGCAATGATAAAAGCATAAACCACAGCATCAGCCTTTCAGAAAATTCAGGTTGTTAAGGGAAGAATAATAAAAACAACATAATGATACAGAACAGAAAGGCTTGAGGAAAGACCAATATGCCTGGTTTGCCCAATGATCAAAGACCGGTTCAACATTATACTTAGTGCTGCACCAGTTAGGACCTTGTACATTTCATTTCCAAAACCTGCCTCAGATGATTTCCCCATCACAAAACCATGTCTGCAGAACTGCTCCGGAGGAAGACTTCGCACTCTTGAAGCACCTGAGATAAAGTTAACCATGTGACCTTCTAAGTCTCACAAGTTGTTAAGAAGTATAATTCACTGTCCTGTCCATGTCAGTGATGGCCAAATCAAGACATTAATTGCCAGAGATTGGTTATAAATCAAGAGATTGATTGCTAAAGAAAATTGTAGGATTGAAGCAATCAATATGCAATTCATATTCAAAATTATCATTGACTTTTGAGTGTAATCTCCATTATAATTATGGACTCATTTGGGCTCTTTTCCAGTGTATGTAGGCCACAAGGCTGAAATTCATATCCTCTCATGTCTTCTCTCTCTCTCTCTCTCTCTCCATCACAAATTTCTACACAAGTGGTTTTCCAGGAAGCACAAGTTTCTCATAATGAAATGACATGCTTCACATACCATTACAAAGGCACATAATGATGATGTCAATGACCAATAAAAAGAAATATATAGAAAATCATTGGATCAATATTTATAGATATTAAATGAATGCAAAGGAAGCTTCTATGAAACTTGAGAAAATTCAAAGGAACAAAAAGTAGTTAAGAATGCCTGAAGCATAAATCTATTGAAACGGTTGGAGACAGTTTCTTCTGTGTCACAAGATATACAATTTGTTAAGGTGCAAATACAATTTCTTCTGGCAGCAGCATTGAAACTAATGTGCATCCAGGTGTTATTTGATTTTCATTCAAAACTTTTCCTTCCATACTCCTAATAAGATCATTACATGGTCCCAATAGTAAGAGACTCAAAATATAAATTTTATAGGAAAAATGGCATCTAAAAGGGATATTCTTATTGTAAACTGGATTACATTACATCGTATACCCAAAAAAATGAAAATCCATGGGCATGAGGATAGCTATAGGTATGCGCAGAAATTTTGAAACTAGAGGTACAATGCCTACTAGCTCTGAATTTTTTAATTAAATTTATGTTGTGATTGTAACTAACATTCCTCATGAAAATTATGGAAGCAATCCAATTTACTCACTTCTATTATATAACCCTTTATGCCACACCGCGAAACCCTTCTCTATCCCACTTAGCATCATAACCTTTTACTTATACCAAACTGTACTTAAGCTTGGGAGGAACTCACACTAGATAAGCAACTACTTAATCATTCCCAAATGCTTCCAAGTTCACCTACCTTACACAAAAGCCTACTCTAATCACAAAAGAAAACTAGAACATTACCCTCATTGAACTGCAATAACAAAACTAAGGTATTGAAATGTATATAAGACCACTCACCACCCGCATATAATAACATATCATATGTAATACAATAGAAGTAATTCACCCCACCTGCCAGAACCCTCCATGAAAGTAAGTGTATTACTTGCTTTAAACAATGCACCTAATTTGATTAAAACCTTAAAAGTAATCTGCTACAGGTTAAAAGCAATTATTTTTTTTCTTTTGATTCTCAAACTTGGGTCTGAAACCAAACACAAATCCAGCTCAACATAAAGAAATGAAGATACCCCCCCAAAAAAAAAAAAAAAAAAAAAAAAATGTACCATTTAGAGCAAAGTGGTTCTGAATAATTCTTCTGACTCGGAGGCTTTCATTCCAGAACCCTCCATGAAATGCCTCTCCCATCTCCTCCACCGTGGCGCATGATCTCTCAGTCTCCGACTTTCCTCCTATCTTCCCCACAACCTCATCCTCCGCATCGCCACCGCTCACGGGACCCGAGCTCTCTTCTTGAACTTCGAGCTTCACTGGAAAATCAACATCGGTTGGATTTGGAGGAGAATCAACGGTTCTCAGAGAAAGCATCAGCAGCCCCATACCAATGCAAAACGCACACACAATCAAACATGACCTTCTCCTCACTCTTCTCCTTCTCAATCCCATTTTTTCAGTGTTAGTGGGTCGGTGGTGGAAGCTATTGGATTTGGATCTGATTTTTATAACGCAATTTTATTCTTTTATTATTTAAAAAAAAAAAGCGTTTTCGATTTTTTGCCGACAACAGTTGGGCCGGATCCCGGCTCATTAACCTCAAACCCGAGCCCATTATGGAGAGTGGTGGGTGCGCGTTACGCACTGCCACCTCGACAAAAGACCAGTCAACGTTTCCTAACAAACACTAACTAATTTTCTCTCTCTCTTATCCTTTTTTTTTTTATTTCTAACCTTCATTTGCGTCCGTACATTCGCTCCTCGATCCCCGCCATTGTTATTACGACCATTTCAAATTCTTCAAGGAAAAGGAAAAGAAATAGCGGTGTGAGGAAAACAATATTCTTATAATAAATCATAAATAATTAATTGTTATAGATTTAAATTTGAATTTAACATCAAAATTATTTTTTGCGTCAATAATAAAAAAACAAATAACAACTTACGACTCCAAATTTATTGTTAAAATAGTTTGAATATATCATTTCTGAAAGAAGAAATAATGGTATTCGGATAATTCTGCTTTGTTTTCGCATATTTTCTATTCTTTCACTTTGTTTTTCGTTCCTAAAACCAAAGAAAATTCACAGTTTCAATACCATGGAGAACAACAACCACCTTCCTGACGACCATACCGGCATTTCGCCGGTGCTGGAAGCAAAAGACGACGCAGAGCCAAAACTTGATTCCGAGGCAGAGGAGATCAAGAATGAAGAGTCACAGACTGAAGAATCTGTTCCTCATTTTGACCTCAAGAAAGCTTCCGAGGATATCGACAAGTTTCTGTCGTCTCTGACGAGCGACGACGTTTCGGTGGAGGTTCCTGAGTTGGTGGAGAAATACTTGGATCTCGTGGAGCAGAAACTTTCCGGCGAAGGAAGAGCCAAGTGGTGCCAGGTTCCCGATGAGGACTCGGCTTTTCTCGAGTCTCTGGATCGGGTTTCCAAGCTGACGAAATCGCTTCAGGAACTGAAAACGGAGGAGGAGAAATCGGAGTCTCGTGGCTCTCTGCTCAATCGCATCGGAGGGATTCAACAGCGAGCGATGTCGTATTTGGAAGAGGAGTTTCGGTTTCTTCTCGAGGAATCAAAAACCGCAGAGTCCGAATCCGAATCAGCCGAACCGGAGGCTTTCCCCGGCTACTCCGACGACGTCGTTTCCGGCCTGAGCAAAATAGCGAAGCAAATGATCTCAGGCGGCTACGAGTCCGAGTGCTGGCAAATCTACATAATGTCGAGAAGGAACGCGTTCGAAGAGAGCATCCAGAGGCTAGGGTTCGAGAAATACAGCATCGACGAGGTTCAGAGGATGAACTGGGAATCGCTGGAGCGAGAGATCGCCACGTGGATCAAAGCCTTCAAGCAGTGCGCCACCGTGTACTTTCCCGGCGAGAAAACCCTAGCCGATCGAGTCTTCTCCGCCGAGTTTCCTTCCATCTCCGCCAGCCTCTTCAGCAACCTCACCCGCGGGATTCTCATCCAGCTTCTCAATTTCGTCGAGGGCATCGCCATGACCAAACGCTCCGCCGAGAAACTGTTCAAGTTCCTCGACATCTACGAGACCTTGCGAGACACGGTTCCTGCCATGGACGGTTTGTTTCAGGACGAGTGCGAGAATGAGCTCAAAACAGAGACCAACACCGCTCGGAGCCGCCTCGGCGAGGCGGCGATATTCATATTCTGTGATCTCGAGAACTCAATCAAGGCCGATACAGCGAAAACTCCGGTTCCTGGTGGTGCAGTTCATCCATTGACTCGCTACACGATGAATTACCTAAAGTACGCGTGCGAGTACAAGGAAACGTTGGAGCAAGTATTCAATGAACATTCTAAGATCGAACAAATCGACTCGACAAATCGTCCTCCTTTCGAAGAATGCAGCCATACACAACAGCAACAACAACAACAACATGGTTTCATGAACAGTATGGACAATGAGAATGAAAACCAAACACCCTTTGCTGTGCAATTGATGACTGTGATGGATTTGTTGGACACCAATCTAGAAGGGAAGGCCAAGCTGTACAAAGACGTTGCATTGAGCAATATCTTCATGATGAACAATGGACGCTATATCTTGCAGAAGATCAAAGGGTCAGCAGAGATCTACTCGGTGATGGGTGACACGTGGTGCCGAAAGCGGTCGTCGGATCTAAGGCAGTACCACAAGAATTACCAGAGAGAGACGTGGAATAAGCTACTGGGTTGTCTAAACCACGAGGGTTTGAACCCTGTCCATGGGAAAGTGGCGAAGCCGGTTCTCAAAGAGAGGTTCAAGAGTTTCAACCAGATGTTCGACGAGATACACAGGACGCAGAGCTCGTGGGTGGTGAGTGACGAGCAGCTTCAGTCGGAGCTTCGGGTTTCGATATCGGCGGTGGTGATACCGGCGTACAGGTCGTTCTTAGGGAGGTTCTCGCAGTTCTTGGACTCAGGGAGACAAACAGAGAAGTACATAAAATTCCAGCCTGAAGATTTAGAGAACTACATTGATGAGCTATTTGATGGAAACCCCATGTCCACGGCTAGAAGGAAACCATAAATAATTGCATGCATGCATGCATGAATTAAACCCCGTTTTGAACGTGAAAGGAAATTAAGAAAAGTACTTGGAAATATTTTGGCTGATACAAATTACATGGGTAACTCGGTTTGGCCGCTTTTTGAGTTTTTTTTCATTCATGTAATTTTGTTTCTCTTCTTGCTTTTTTTTTTTTTTTTTTTTAGTGCTATGGTATACTCTGCAAATTTCATGGACAAATTGATTATGATTGTAATATTCTTATTATATTTTCTCACAACCACTGCTTAGTGTATGTGTATTGTTGGATATATTTCAATAATTTACTTTTGTGATAAAGTAAAAAGAACAATACACATATTTAAGAATAAGTAATAACACAAATAAATGTGATAGCAAAAGTAATAAATAAATATTGAATATATATAAATAAAAATTTGCAAATAATTAAAGACTCAGAGACCAGATGCAGGAAAGGATGAACAATGCGTCAAAGGTTGAATAATTGAGATCAAATCTTGTGTTTTATACAATCTCTTTAAAGCAGATTTCGCCCCTCACACAATCACTGTGGTGTTTTGAGACTCGTGGACATCTGACTCTTAGGATAAAATGATCTACGACACGAAAACAAAGCACACAAGGTCGTGCTCTGCGAACTACTCAATGCCTCTTTCTTTCTCTTTGACACAAAAATGAATGAAAAAAAAATATATATATTCTCACTTTAAGAGTTTTTTCTGAAAAGTTGTTTTTTTATGAATGAAGGACTATGAAACTTATACGTTACTGAATAGGCATTCTGTTTCAGTGACAACTGCTGTGCACAGGTTGACTCACTCAATAACTGACTCAATAATAAAATATTATTATTAATTAATTGGATAAGTGGGTTTAGTCCACACATTGCCTAAAGCCCAACCTAATATCCAACCCAAACCTCATATTTTCTATTATTTATAATGTGAGACTCAATGATTTTCACCACTTATAATAACATCTTCAAGTGAACATAGAAAATATCAATTTCTTATTCACTCCATACTATTTTTTCAACAATCCCCCACATGAATAGAAATTGATTAAAACATAATGCAAATGATGATGCAGACATAAAGAGAGTAGAAGAAAAGTTACTGTATCGGGAGAAGTAGCTTGTGGCTTTGAACTTTCCTTTGTGAAAGACTATCAGATATACTAGCTAACCGATGAACATGATGTCTTGAACTGTTCAGCCGTTTATGTATACCAAGACAATAGAATTCACACAGCTCCTTTTCGGACATTTTTCGATTCTTATAATTGTATTCATTTCAGCCCTGAACATATCCTGGTAAATTCATAAAGTGCTCTAGAGAATTCAGCCTTAAAAACTCTCATGGAAGCGGCCCACTTCACACTCATATAGGTGATTCTTATTAAGAGTATCCTGCTATACCCCACTCGGAATTCCAAGATATAAGAATCATTAAAAACAAAGCTTACCCTAAACATTGCTTACAGACATCACTATTTCATCATAGGAATGGGAGGAAGATGTTATCTCCATAGTGATAAAATAATAATCTCCATGATTCGGTTGTCCCTTTGAACCTAGATCTTGGGATCTCCAGTCAGCTAGGTTGGGTTGCCATCCTAGAGACTTTTAGTTAATAGGCTTTAACCCCATTCCCCTCGATGAGCAGTTTACTAGCTCTCCACACAATTAATTGATTACGGATCCGTTTTATAATCTGGAAGTACTTCCATTAAAGAGCAACTGCCTCATGGTAATATGTCTCTAATGAATATGTCAAGACCTACCATCACTATTGGTTCGTTTGGATACAGCTGAAAACTGAAAACTGAAAAACACTGTAGCAAAATAATTTTTAAATGTGTAAATAGTACCGTGGGACCCATTTTAATGAAAAAGTTGCTAAAAAGTGTAATTTGTAGGTCCGTGAACAGTGCACATAGTGCACTGTTCACAGGAAAAAGTCAAATATTGTAGTTACTATTTGTGAACAGTAGCCGCAACAGTGACTGAATAGTAAAAAAATTGGTCAGAAACGCGTGAAAAAAAAAAAAAAAAAAAAAAAAAAAGAGCTGAAAATGCAAAACGTGCGTTTGGGAAACACAAATGCGCTTCCCAAACGCACACTATGTATGCTACCAAAACACTTAATTGGTAATTACACATTTAAAAATAGGTAGCATATTTCTCATGTCATTGTTTTGTATCTCAATCAAAACCTCTTTAAATAAGCCACCTCCTTTTTAAGAAGGCACCACCACGTTTAAAGAATTATAAAAAAAAATTATTTGACTTTTCTGTAATTCATTGTGTCTTACAAATTTTCTTTCATTTCTTCTTTGTTTCGTCCAAATGTATTGCACCATTCGCAGCACACGTCACCGTTTTGCAGAACCATTTCAATTCCACTCAATGTTATCAATGATCATAATCACATATGTTCATTAAATGCATAATATAACATTGGGTCAACAAATAGTTATTGCAAAGAGACAATTTTACAAAACAGTGATATGGTTTGGAAGTCCACATGCTTAAGGGGGACCATGTCTCATTACACAAATCTTTCATTTGTGGATGTGGTTGATCAAATTATGCAAAGAAAAAATGACCCAAAGATTGCAATATTTTTCACAACCAGCTAGATGATTTGGAATAAGCGGAATGAAGCTCACTACGGTACTCCACGTCCTGACCCCTCTTTTCTAGCTAGGTCTGTTGTAGTCCATGCTATAGAATATTTGGAAGCTAATTATGGAAGCTTGTATTGAGTTTGTAAGATAGACTTGTTTTTCTTTGGCTCTCCTTGATGTAACCTTGCATATAGCTGCTGTTTTTGATAGGTGTAGGGAAAGCTCTGTAGCTAGTACAATTTTCTTTGGCTCTCCTTGATGCTGCCTTGTTCTTGTATAAATTTATTCTTTCTTTGAAAAAAATCTGCCGTTTATTATCAAAAAAATCAACACTTGCAAAAAATCCAAATTTACTCTATATTAATTTTGAATAGCCCATTGCTCATATAACCCTTTCCCACGTACATGCCATTCTTTGTGAGCACAAACTTGTTAGATTCAATGACCAATTTGAAACCATTCTTACTCAACAGTGAGCAAGAAACAAGA
This sequence comes from Quercus lobata, assembly GCF_001633185.2. Lineage (NCBI taxonomy): Eukaryota > Viridiplantae > Streptophyta > Magnoliopsida > Fagales > Fagaceae > Quercus > Quercus lobata. Next base: position 70,585,221 of record NC_044905.1, read on the forward strand.
TTCTTACGAATATCTGGCACATGCAGGACATCATTCAAAGTAAGTTTCTTGCCTGAAATCATCTTCAATATTACCTTTCCTTTTCCTACAACCTTAGAGGTTGAGGAATTCCCATGAATATTTCTTCTCCATTGTCCACAAGATGGTATGAAGAAAACAGATTCTGATCTATACATACATGGTGAGTAGACCCAGTGTCCATCCACCATTCCTTGGTATCTCCTCCTACTAAGTTCACTTCAGAAATCACTGCAAAAAGGGCTATATCATCCACATCTTTAGAAAGATTTTCCACTTCAGTAATGTTGGCTTGAGAGCCTTTCTTGGTCCCTTGATCTTGACGCTTATGGCAATCCTTAGCGTGATGCCCCATCTTGCCACACACAAAGCATTTTCCGTTGAACTTTGTAAAGTTACCCCCACTAGTTCCTTGCTTTGAGCTTTCACCAGAGTACTTCCTCTTATTCTTATTACGCTGCACAATGTTTGCTTTAGATTCCATGTAGTGATTCCCTATGACTCTTTCTGAAGAACGATTATCTTCCTCAATTCTCAATCTTACAATCAAGTCTTCTAGCCGCATCTCCTTGCGCTTATGCTTCAGGTAATTTTTGAAATCTTTCCAAGATGGAGGCAATTTCTCAATGATAGTAGCCACTTGAAATGATTCACTTATAGACATACCCTCAACATATATTTCATGTAAGATTACCTGTAGCTCTTGCACTTGACTAAGCACAGTTTTGAAATCCACCATTTTGTAATTTAGAAGTTTGCCCACAATGAACTTTTTAGTTCCAGCATCTTTTGTCTTGTATTTCTTATCCAAGGAATCTCACAACTCTTTTGCTATCTTGATTGAACTATACACACTATATAGTGTGTTGTCCAATCCATTCAGAATATAGTTTTTGCAAAGGAAGTCAGCATGTTTCCATGCTTCCACAGCAGCAACCACTTGCCTATCTGTCTCATTTTCCTTGAGTTTTGGTCTCATACAAGAATTTTTCCAAATTCAGGGTCGTGAGATATAACAGCATTTTTTGTTGCCATCTCTTAAACTCAATACCATTAAATTTCTCTAGCTATTCTCCATGATTAACAGGAACAGTAATAGGGACAACAACAGGCACAATTTCATTTGACATTTCTGTCAAAACAAAACTCCATCGGATTGAATTCTCAAAATCCAACCGAAGCATTGTTTTTTATATTACACAACAATCTAGAAAAATTGACACGGCACTACATTCTTTTTTTTGGTTAAACACGGCACTGCATTCAAGTTAGGGGTGCCCATGCAAACCGAAGACCCGCCGGAACCGACCAACCCGACCAGAACCGACCCATCATGATCGGGCTAACACCTCCAACGGGTCTCAAACCGTCAGAACCGACTCCGGCGGGTCGAGTGGCAGGTTAAGTCCTCAAAAACCCAAGCCACCCGACCCGCTCGACAAAAACTCAAAGAATGACGAAAATCACGTAGATCCGGTGACGATCTGGCGCTTCTCGGCGACGATCTAGCCACGTTTGGGCGTCCTTCACTCAGATCAGCTCAAATCCAGCCAAGATCTAGTCTCTTCCTTACTCAGATATGCTTAATTCCGGCAAATCCAACCCAGATCTACTCAAGCCTGACTCCGACTCGGCTAAATCTTGGCCAAATTTTCATAGATTCAAAGGAATCTCGTCCAACTCTCGTTAGATCCAACCAGATCTGACAAGATCTGGCTAGATTTCGGCCAAAAACTAGTGAATCAAAAAACCTGAAACCGACCGATTCTCACCCAAAAACCGATACAACCCAACCCGCTTGATCTGAAACTTCAAGCGGGTCGATTGCAGGTCGAAATCTCCTCCACTCAATAATGTCGGGTCGAGTTCGAGTTGGGCACAAACTCAACCCGTAGACACCCCTAATTCAAGTATTACTTTAAGGCATAATAGAACATAAATTATATAAGAAACTAACTAGTTACTGTGCAAAAGTATTCTACACAGTACCAAAGAGACACCATCTAGGTGCGATTTGGATAGATGTCAAAAGAAAAGCAATATGCACTAAAACCAAATCAGAGTCTGACAATCACTTTGTAGAATAGACAATACAAAGCCAACACAGAAAAAGAGATTATAGAGTCACATGAATAACTATACGGTCATAAGCATATATAATGTTGTATCCCACCGTCTGGTTAATGTGTGCAAGTTATATGTTAAACTTTCTATTTTTAGAAATGTTTTTTTAAAAATTAAAAAAATAAGAAAAAAAATTTCAAAAATGAAAATTAATATGAGCCCTAAAGGTACACATTAATAAAATCCTATTTAAAATACCAAATTGCAGGCATAATTCGTACAAAGAGTGAACAAATGAAAACAAACCTCAGCCAAACAATGATTCATATAAGATTTTGACCAAAAAAAAAAGATTCATATAAGACAAATTAGCCTATTATAATATAATTTAGGCAAGAAGGCAAATGAAAGGCATTTGTTAGGCACGCGGTTATGCCAATGATGGTGATGGCCCCCTTGCATGGAAACTTGAAATTAGCTGGGCAGGGATTTTGTTTTATCTTGCCAACAATCCTTTGATGTGGCCGGATCTAGCAAGCTAAAATTACTACGATGTCCTCACAATTTTTTAACTAGACAAAAATTTACCTTTTGCAATTTCCCTCCGATTCTTATTTCATCCATCTCCCACCAATACTTACTTTTTCTTCTCCCTCACTTTACCAATATCATAGAAAAAACTAATAGATGAGTTCAATATTCAGCAGAGTTCAATATTCAGCAAAAAGACAAGAAAGAAAGATGAGTTCAATGAATGATTAAAAAATGTTTACAAGAATATAGTGTTCAAGAAATTATAAATAAGATACATATATTTCTTTTGTTCTTAATTTATTTTTCAAATATATTGAAATATGAAGTTAATATTTATTTATCATTTTTTTAAAATTATTGAAGAATCAATGGATGAGAATTTTGTTGCAAGTGAGATTCATCAATTAGTTTTAATGAGTTGTTTTGACTTAAATGAATTACCTCAAGAAGGTATACTATTTTATTTTATTTAATTTATAGTTTATATTTCATTTATAATTGAATATGATGTTGATTTTTTTTTTTTTTTAATCCTTGTTACAACATTGAACAAATGAATGATATTGTAATTGCAAGTGAGATTTATCAAAGTGTTTCAAGGAATTATATTGACTTAAATGAGCTACCAAATGATAGAGAAAGTAATGACATTTGTGGGGAGGAAATAGTGGTTTGGAATGAATATCCAATAGAAGAAATAGGAGTTATTGAAGAAAATGAATATATTAATTCAATAGAAAATGAGTTTGAACCTTTTGTTGGTCAATGTTTTCTTAGTGAAGAAGAGACTTTCATTTTCTATAAAAATTATGCAAATCGATATGGTTTTACAATTCGAAAAGGTCGTTTTGTCACAAAAAATGGAGAAAATGTAAGACGTGATTTCTTTTGTCACCGAGAAGGTGGACAACAATTAAAAAGAGTAGATTCATCTAAGGAGCAACGACATTTGTTGAGGTCTAAAAAATCACAGTACCCAAGCCCAAAGAAATAAGCGCAAGGGGGCCACGAAAAAGAGAAGAAATGGTAAGCCCAAGAGGCTTGAAGCCCAAAAAAGCATCAAGAAGGAAAAAGGGAAGCCCAGAAGCTTATGAGAAAAGAAGAAAGAAAAGGAAAAGAAGCCCATGTCAGAGGATTGAAGAAGAAAAGCTGAGCCGGGATCCTCAGAGACCACCAAAAGGCTCGGATCCCCCTAGGCGTGTAAGCACAGTCAACAAAAGATTAAGACAATTCGAAAGAAAAAGACAAAAACAAACACAAGAAACAGAGGAGAAGCCACGTCCTTCTCAAGCGCCAAATGACCCAGCAAGAAAAAAGGAAAGAATCAGCGACCTCTCATGGTGCAAGTGGGAAGCGCCTCGGGGAACCAGAATGAAGAAGTATAAAAAAGGGAATAGCAGCGGAAGACTTTCAAACCAGCAGAATGGGATTTCGCTTGTTTGAGAAAAAAGATAAAGAAGAAGAACTGCCAAAAGTTGGATCGAGAAAGGCATGACCTCAGCATGTTCCGAAATAGATAGTCAGCCATAGACTTTCAAAGAAACAAAACTAAAAGAAAGGAAAGGATGAAGAACAGGGAAGCGAAACCTGCTGAGCGATGGGCACAATACATGCTCTAGTGACCAGAGGACAAAACAGGAGAACCAATGGTTCCCCTGAGACTCCAGAATATCACTATAAAAAGGGGGGAAGGATTGCGAAGAAATGGAGAGAATTTGAAAACGGGAGAATCATTGATAAAATTCTGTCAAGGAGAGAAAACTCAGAGAAAATTAGTAAAATTACTTCCCGATATCCTAGAAAAAGCCACTATAGCACATACTCGGATTAAAAAAGAATCAAACTTTACAAGTCTTAAAGGTGAGAATAATCATTTAAGACTGTAATTTTTGAGCTTGTTTGAACCTTGTATCATGTCTTAGTGAGCGAACTGTAATCATAATAAAGAAAATTCAATGAAATACTTTCCACTGATTTAAGGATCCCTAACCGTTACTTTGTGCTTTTATTATTTTGTTCTCTGCATTTACTTTGCTGTTTTGATTTGTTGTTCAATACAAATATCCTTGTTTGTCAGTTTGTATGTATTGTAGGAAGCATGCCCTGTACACCATTTGATTCTTAAACAGCCCTTTAGTTACGGTGAATCAAAGCCCAGTCCACCAAATTACAACTATTCGGCCCGGTATCCTTGGGCCTGAGTGTTACGGAAAAAGCACTCTCACATTTTGGCGACTCCGCTAGGGACTAGGTAAAAAAGAGGGAAGAAGCAATCCCTTCGCAGAGCATGCCTCCAAGACAAAGGAACAGCAAAGGAACTAATGTGCCGCCTACGGCCTCCGAGCCTGTGTGAGAAAACAAGGTAGCTTCCAGACAGAGAAGCGAGGTACCCCCGGTAGAGCAGGAGGTTGTGTTAGGACAAAAGCACATAAGGCAGGAACCTGACCCTATGGCTCGGATGACAGCAATGTTGAAGGATCTGGAGCAAGAAGTTCGCCTTCTCAAAGAAGGAAGGACACAGGAAATCAGGGACAATGTCCCCCCTGCTGGTAACCAAAACAGAACGCAACCAGAAAGAGGGTCAGTAGTGGGAGGGAGAACCAACCCCCAATACTTAACACTGGCAGATGTCAATGCCCTCCTAAAGTAAGAACGGGAAAAACTCTCGGAAATCCCTAAACAATTCTCTCAGGATCCCTCGTTTCCTCCAAAACTTCTTGGCAAGCCATACCCCAAGGGGTATGAACCTCCAAAGTTTCATCCTTTTGATGGAAGAAATGGAAGTGCTGTGGAACATGTGAGTAGGTTCATTCACACTATGGGCCCCTATGCAAGAGACAGAAAACTATGTCTAAGGGAATTTGCTAAATCCTTAGTGGATAGAGCATACACTTGGTACACCACACAGGGACCCGGGTCCATCAAAACCTGGGATGAAATGATGGAAAAGTTCTGTGCCAAGTATTACCCCGATGAGGACAAGATCACTTTCCAGAACCTTCAGATGGTAAGGCAGAGACTTGGAGAGGATCCCGTCTAGTTCATTAAAAGATTTGAAGATGTGTCCCTAGATTGTTATGGGGACCACGAAGAAAAGAAGCTCATAGAAACCTGCATATCCAACATGCTTTTGATTACAAGCTCAACCTCGAAAATCTATGTACACGCAGTTTGCTGACCTGTTACAGAGAACTAGAAGGACAGCACAAAATATGAGGACAAAAAGGATGCCAGTGTCCCAAGCCATGACAGCATCGGTGGGAGAGAAAAGGAAGAGGCCTGGCGGAAAGGTGTTCGAGGAACCACCAGTGATCCCATGTACAGCTGAGGAGTTAAACCATGTCCTGAACAAATGGATCGGAGATGGAGTTGTTAGGTCATTTACTGTGTCCAGGCTGCCAACTGAAGAAGAAAGGAAGAACCCTTTGTTTTGCAGGATCCATAATTATGTCAAGCATTCCACCAAGGATTGCTGGACCCTTCGTAGACTCTTCCACAAAAAGTTAAGAGAAGGAACCTTAGAACTCACTCAAAAGGAGCTAGAAATGCAGAGGAACCCCTTGCCTAACCATAAAGGGAAAGGGATGGTAGCAGTAGTAATCCACGGGAATCCGGCAGAAGTAGGAGAATTCGAAGGATCCTTCCACCCAAGTACAGTCAGAACCCTTCAGAAGAATCCCAAGTTCAGGTCACTATTCAACCAACTGGGATTTGGACTAAAAGCAAGAAGGGTGGCCACAGAGTCTCTCATGAGTATAGCAGCAGATTCGGGAATGGAATGCTTCACAGTAGAGTCACATGCTAGTCGAGTTTTCCTGGAAACAACTAATGCAATAACCTTCACCGACGAGGACATGGAGGTTGAGCATCCGGACCACCGTAGGCCCCTTTATCTTATGGCCATTATAAATGGTGTCCAAATCAGAAGAGTACTGGTGGACACAGGGGCATCACTTAATCTCATAGCCTTGAGTACCCTGGAAGCTGTGAGCCTAGTTGACAAAAGAATCTTGGGGGCTCCCATAGAGATAACAGGATTTGGGGGGTCAGTGGAATCAACAGAAAGGTACGTACAGCTAGCCTTAAGGGTAGGGCCGATAGTGGCCATGACAAAGTTTCATGTGATTAATGCAGAAATGTCTTACCATGTATTGTTGGGACGCCCATGGCTCTATAAATATCGCCCTATTCCAACTACGTACCATCAGTGCATTAAAGGGAGACTGAATAGGAGGCCCGTGAGAATCCCTGCCAACCGTAACCCTTTCAGTCAGGGAGAAGTGAACTTTGCAGAAACGATATTTTACGATGAGTTTGAGCCAGATGATGAGAGTCCCGCCCTAGGTACTCCAGGGGCACCTATCCTAGAAGAAGAAGAAAGAGGAGAAAAGGGTACTCGTGACCTGAGAAACCTTCTAGATAGAAAAAGGCAAAAAAGGGAGCTCAACTCTCCAGGATCCCGAGAATGTGTGGTGGTGCGAGAATCCGAAGAGAGGTTGATTTATCGTTTGTGAAGGTGCGTGGGACCTGAATGCATTACGCAGAAAGGTCCTGGACCACCAAGTTGCATGATGGCCCAAGAAGAAATCCTAGAAGAACCAGTCAAGGAAGCCCAAATTCAGCCTGAGGAAGAATTAAAGGAAATAAATTTAGGAACTGAGCCGGGATCCCAGAAACTTGTCTTTATTAGCAGTCGGTTTATGGCACAAAAAAGGGGAACAATTGGTAGCCTTACTCCAAAAATACAGAGATGTGTTTGCATGAACCTATGATGAAATGCCCAGTTTAGACCCGGGATTGGTAGTTCATTCTCTTAATGTGGACCTAGGAATAAGGCCAGTAGTTCAGCCGGCTAGGGTCCTTCACACCGAGGTAGAAGTTCAGATAATTCAAGAAGTCAAAAAGCTGCTAACAGCTGGCTTTATCAAACCCATCTAACACCCTAAATGGCTTTCCAACATTATACCTATGAAGAAGAAAAATGGTCAGATCCGTTGCTATGTGGACTTTCGCAACCTGAACAAGGCGTGTCCAAAAGATGAGTTCCCTCTACCCAATAGCGACCTCCTTGTAGATTCAGCTGTAGGAAGCTCTATGTTCTCGTTTATGGATGGGTACAGTGGGTACAACCAAATCCACATGGCTGCCAAAGATGCAGAGAAAATGGCATTCAGAACTCTAATTGGGAACTTTTATTACATCGTAATGCCCTTTGGTCTCAAAAATGCAGGGGCTACATACCAGCGAATCATGACAGCTATCTTTCATGACATGATACATGAGGAGATGGAAGATTATGTAGATGACATTGTGATCAAATCAAAGACTAGATCTAGACACCTCCGAGTACTTGAGCAAATTTTTGAAAGATGCAGGAAGTACAAACTATGCATGAACCCCATGAAATGTGCCTTCGGGGTGTCTGCTGGAAAGTTCCTTGGGTTTCTAGTACATCACAAAGGTATAAGTGTAGATCCAGCCATCACCACAATGAAAAGACCGACTACTGTGAGGGAGCTCAAAAGCTTCCTGGGAAGGGTCTCCTATATTAGGAGATTTGTGCTTGGTTTAGCTTCAGTTACGACAGGTTTATCCAAACTGTTAAAAAAGGGAACTGAGTTTACCTGGGGAACGGAACAACAAGAGGCTTTCCAAAGAATTCAGTACATCATGAATCATTTGCCCACCGTCCAGGCACCAGTGCGTGGGCGACCTTTGTTATTGTACTTAGCATCAAACTCTCAGGCAATAGGAGCTTTGCTAGCACAGGAAGATGACTAGGGGAATGAGCAACCTGTTTATTACGTAAGTAAGACACTTAAGGATACCGAGACCAGGTACCCCAGAATAGACAAAGCCTGCCTAGTAATCATTTACGCGTCCTAGAGGTTGAAAAGGTATTTCTTAGCTCACCAAATCCTTTTGGTGACTAAGTCCCACCCCATAAAGGCACTCCTACACCAGCCCCTTCTCACGGGAAGGATAGCACAATGGTTAGTCCTGCTCTCTCAATATGACATAGGCATCAAAACCCCAAAGGCTGTCAAAAGTTAAGCTATAACAGATCTGTTGGCTCAATTCCCAGGAAAGGAAGAAAGCCCACTAAGTGAAGAAATCCATGGTGAGGTGGCAGTAACGGAGATCCCAGGAAAGAAATTGACAATGAGATTCGATGGGTCAGCTACAACAACTTCAAATGGAGTGGGAGTCGTACTAAGCTGTGAGAATGGGGACACCATACCCTTATCTTTCAAGCTTGATTTCTCATGCTTTAATAACGCAGTTGAATATGAGGATTACTTGACCGGGCTGACTATAGTACTCAGCATAAGAGTAAAGCATATGAGAGTGTTGGGAGACTCCAATCTTGTAGTTTCCCAGGTGAAAAGTGACTTTGCGTTACGAGAATAAAGTTTAGCAGCCTACAAGACTTGGGCACAAAGGCTGGAGCTAGAATTCCAAACCTTTAGCATAGAGTACACTCAAAGAAGTTAAAACAGGTTTGCTAATGCGCTCGCCACTCTGGGATCCCAAATACCATTCAAAGGAAGGGACATGCTGGTAAGGATAGGAAAGCAAGAACATTCTATTGTAAGGATCCTCCAAGGGATGTACCTTGGAGAGTCCAAACAGTGGGATTGGAGAAGCGAAGTCAAAGAAAAAATGAAAAAGACGGAACTCGGAGGGAACATCAAAGAACTGAAAGATTACACTCAAATAGAAAGGGAATTGTATAGAAGGTTGCCAGGGGGAATCTTGTCCAGGTGTATCAACGAGAAGGAAGGAAAGCTGAAACTAGAAGAATTATATACTCAAGCCTCTGGAATTGCAGAAAAGATCAGCCTATATAGAAGAATGCAACGCATGGAATACTACTGGCCGAATATGAACAAAGAGGCAGCAACTATACAGGAAAAATGTCAGGAGTGTCGGCTTGCGATAGATAAGGAAGAAAGCTATGCTATGTTTGTTGTAGAAGATTGGCGAGTTCCCTTCATAGAATACTTGGCTCAAGGGATCCTGCCAACTGACAAGACACTAGCCCACCAGCTCAAGAAACTTACAGACAGGTATTTCTTGTAGAACGGGATCTTATTCAAAAGGGGATACAGTGGAGATCCCCTAAGATGCCTGGGACCAAAGAAAGTTAGAGAAGTAGTCAGGGAAGTCCATTCCGGTGATTGTGAGAGTCACCCGGGAAAAAGAAGGCTCCATAAGCAGTTGTAACTGTTGGGATATTACTGGCCAACGATGAAAAGGGACTCTGAGGAGCTAGTCAAAACCTGCCACGCCTGTCAAGTCCTTAGAGATGTGATCCACACTGACCCAAATGTTTTGTAGGATATGACAATACCATGACCTTTTCACACTTGGGGGCTCAATCTCATAGGGCCTATAAACCCCCCATCCAATGGTTACATATAGATCTTGGCAACCATAAAGTACTTTACAAAATGGGTAGAGGTCATCCCTTCGAAAAAAAGCCACTAGGGCAGCCGTAGCAAACTTTATTCGAGACCACATCATTACAAGGTTCGGGATCCCCAGGAGATTGATCAGTGACAACGGGACCCTATTCATAAACAAAGACATGAAGGGGTTAACTGAGGCATATCACATCAAACATGGAAGGTCTACGCCATACTACCCGTAAGGAAACGGTCAAGCTGAGGCCACCAATAGGGTGATGTTGAAGATTCTTAAAAAGATGAAACATGAGTATGGAGGGAAATGGAGTGACCATTTGGCAGATGTACTCTGGGCATGTAGGATCTCTATAAAAACAGCCATAGGATTTTCACCATTTTTCCTACTCTATGGAACAGAAGCTATCAGCCCTGTGGAATTAGTTATTCCCACACCAAGAGTGGTCCTTGAAGAAAGCCAAGAAGAAAATAAGGACACAAACAATGAAAAGAGATTGGCAGATCTGGAAGGGGTAGAAGAAGAAAGAGAACTAGCCAAGAAGAGAAGCTAGAGGTACCAGCAAAGAATGACTAGAGCATACGCACTAGCAGTACGCCTAAGAACTTTCACTGAAGGGCAGTTGGTATTAAGGATGGCGAAACACGTAAGGAGGAACCTACAGGGGCCCTCCAAATTCACCCCAAAATGGGAAGGACCCTACATCATCAGGACAGCCCATGAAAATGGGTATTACTACCTTACAAAAGAAGATGTGACAGTCTTGACAGAACCCATAAACGGGAAATGACTAAAACAATACTATGCATGAGGAAGAAGGGATCTCAGCATGCCAGGATCCTTTTGCCAGCCTCACAACTCGCTAAGTGTTTTTCTTTTATCGTTTTTCTTCGCTTTTGTTATGAATTCTTTGTCTAAATGATTTTGTTCAGGAACCTATGATAGCTTGACACTTTGTGGTCCGTACTATCTTTAATGATTTTCCCTATGTTGCTTAAATGATAACCATATTTTAATGAAGTTCTTTTTCCTTCAATCTTTGAGTTTTAAATATTGTAAAGTCCAGATTTGGATAGAATTGGGAGAGGATACCTGGGTCAAGACAAAAAAAAAGGTATATATAATACCTTTTACACATGACCCAGGACCCACTTCACAGATGATTCCAAATACCCCACAGATAGTTTAAACCGCATGGTCTAGGATCACAGGCAAAAGTAAAGTGCCCAGGATACCTAGCCCAGCACTTGGCAAAAGGGAGACCTGTCACGTTCATGAACTGGGACCATATCAAAAATATATATATACAAAAAAAAAAAGAAAAGGGAAAGGATACCTAGTGTACCCAGTTCAGTACTTGCAGAACAAAGTAACCACCAGGTACCTGGCCCAAAACCTACAGTGAAGCTTGTAGGAACCATGGCCCAGGACTCAGGAAAGAAAGGAGAAAAGCAATGTATCAAAGAGAAAAGCAAATCCACATGCTATTGAAAGAAATTAGAAGTAGTCTTGAAACGCAAACACAGAGCTATGCAAAAGAAAAGATGAAGAGTATTGTTCAAAAAAAAAATATAGAAACTTATACAACCCCAAATTGTTTATACGGATCTAAAAAGGGAAAGGAAAAAGCTAAGAAATAAGGCCGGCCAATAGGGAGCCATCTGGAGAAATAACAGGCACAGCTGAAGAAGAAAGAATTCTTTGTCTTTTGACCTTCAAATTTTGCAAAATTTTGTGAGCACGAGCCAAAATTTCCTTAGCAACAGCAATCTTAGCATCAATGCTCCTGAAGACTTGCCTCTGAAACAGCACGCGGGCCAATAGGCGCAAATGATCCAACAAAAAGGACAAATTGAACTTGGCCTCTAGAAGGTCCTGGACCACCCCTCTCCACTCCAAAAGCTTTTCTTCAGATAAAGAGTTCACAGATAATCTCTCAAAGAAACTAGCACAGCGCACAACAATTCCATCAAGATATCACCCAGAAAAACCCCCCCTAAAACCGCTGGTGAAGTCCCCATGACTTTTGAGCAAACTCTCTAACAATGGCAGACCTTCAACCGGAATGGAGAAGCGAAGGAAGCTACCATAGGAAGACCCAAAGGAATAAAAGTGACTAGCAGGAAGGCTGTTAAACTCCATAAGATCAAAATGAGCTAAGAAGGTGGAAAGCCTTGAATCAAGATCCAAAACAGCCACTCCTGAAACATCTCCCATCACTGTATCCCCACCTGCAGAAACTGGAAAACCTTTAGCCTTTTGTTTTGTTTGAAAATCAGTAACCTGAACAGATCTCACAACTCCCTCAGGAATAACAGGCTCAAAATCCCTAATACCTGTATCAACACTCATAAAAGAAAAAAAGAAAAAAAAAGAGACTTAGTGCAAAAAAAAAAGAAAGGGGGGAGGAGTGACAAAAAAAAGAGAGCAAACCAGTATCAGCTTCCTGAGGCGGAGCCTCTTCCTCCTGCTCCTCTGATTTCTTGGAAGATTCTGGGAAAAGACACAAAGCAAGTTGAAGAAAGGGTGGGAAACTGTGGCGAAACAGCTAAAGGAAGGTAGAGATGCAGGGGGCTTCGCCATAGAAGAAGAAGGCGGAGGAAAAGGTGTAGAAAGGAAGAAAAAAGGAAACACAGTAGGAACAATCTACACTCACCTTTAGAATTCTCTGATTCCAAAGAAGAGGCAACACTGGGAACAGACCTCACACTGGCTTGACCTAAAAGGAGAAAGGAAAGATGAAACTCAAAAAAGGGGAAGGGGAGAAAAAAGGGGAACAAAAGAGAAATAGAGATAAAACACTATTATAACTGGAAATCGCCACCGCTTTTAGGATACCAGCGCGCTTCAGGCGACCCACGAACTCCTCATTGGAAAGTTCCTTATCTACCTAGATGGGCCAACCTTGGATTTTCCCCGGAACAAAATCAAAAAAGATAGGCACCACCTCTCGAAGTCCCTGCCTAATCTGAAGGTCAAAAATCTCTCTAGGGTCTGTGACTTGGGCGGAACCAGCAAAACCCGCCTGACCAGAAAACACCCAAGCATGAGGGGACGGAGGAGCCTCGCCATGAGACACCTGAGGGAAAAATAGACTGGAAGAGTACCAGGGGTCCCATAAAGGAAAAGCCAGACGCGCAGTGACTTCGTGAGATTCACTCAGAGCAGAACCAAAAGAACCTTCGCCCTCAGAACGGCTTGGGGTGCGCTCTCTTCTTTTTCGGGAAGAAGAAGAAGCCATTGAAGCAATGAGAATGATGAGAAGAAAGGGGGATTGGAAGAATGGAAAAGGGAAGACAGGAATAGCAGACTGTTTGAAAAGAGAGAAAAGGGACCTAAGAATGAAAGACTCAGGGAAGCAAAGAGATAATGTGAAACGGCCGCAATAAAAGCGTAAAGAGCAATTGGAAAAGACAGTGTATAGAAAGACGCGCCAATTGCCAAAATATTTAATTTTGAAGAAGAGATCAATTAGCAGTTATTAATGGAAGTTACGGGGAACGAAAAAGGTGGGTAAAGGAAATTTTACTCCAAATACTCAACTACCACATCTCGTGCAAAAGGGAAATTGTAAAATGAAGGAACACAACACGCAGAAAAAGATTAAGATAACCAAAAAGCAACAAGAAAGGCCCAGATCCTGAATAAGGAAGAAGGGAACCCAGGGGTACTTAAAAGAAAATCCTACATAATCTAAGAAACCCTGAATTACTAACGCGTGGGCTTCAGGCAACCCACAAGCTCGGGTGGCTAAATGTTGAGGTCTAAAAAATCACAGTACCCAAGCCCAAAGAAATAAGCGCAAGGGGGCCATGAAAAAGAGAAGAAATGGTAAGCCCAAGAGGCTTGAAGCCCAAAAAAGCATCAAGAAGGAAAACGGGAAGCCTAAAAGCTCACGAGAAAAGAAGAAAGAAAAGGAAAAGAATCCCATGTCAGAGGATTGAAGAAGAAAAGCTGAGTCGGGATCCTCAGAGACCACCAAAAGGCTCGGATACCCCTAGGCGTGTAAGCACAGTCAACCAAAGATTAAGACAGTTCGAAAAAAAAAGACAAAAAGAAACACAAGAAACAGAGGAGAAGTCACGTCCTTCTCAAGCGCCAAACGACCCAGCAAGAAAAAAGGAAAGAATTAGCGATCTCTTATGGCGCAAGTGGGAAGCACCTCGGGGAACCAGAATGAAGAAGTATAAAAAAGGGAATAGCAGCAGAAGACTTTCAAACCGGCAGAATGGGATTCCGCCCGTCTGAGAAAAAAGATAAAGAAGAAGAACTGCCAAAAGTTGGATCGAGAAAGGCGTGACCTCAGCATGTTCCGAAATAGGTAGTCAACCATAGACTTTCAAAGAAACAAAACTAAAAGAAAAGAAATGATGAAGAACAGGGAAATGGAACCTGCTTAGTGATGGGCACAATACATGCTTTGGTGACTAGAGGACAAAATAGGGGAACCAATGGTTCCCCTGGGACTCCAGAATATCACTATAAAAAGGGGGGAAGGATTGCGAAGAAAGGGAGAGAATTTGAAAACGGGAGAATCATTGATAAAATTCTGTCAATGAGAGAAAACTCAGAGAAAATTAGTAAAATTACTTCCCGGTATCCTAGAAAAAGCCACTATAGCATATACTCGGATTCAAAAAGAATCAAATTTTACAAGTCTTAAAGGTGAGAATAACCATTTAAGACTGTAATTTTTGAGCTTGCTTGAACCTTGTATCACGTCTTAGTGAGTGAACTGTAATCATAATAAAGAAAATTCAATGAAATACTTTCCACTGATTTAAGGATCCCTAACCGTTACTTTGTGCTTTTATTATTTTGTTCTCTGCATTTACTTTGCTCTTTTGATTTGTTGTTCAATACAAATATTCTTATTTGTCAGTTTGTATGTATTGTAAGAAGCATGCCATGTACACCACTTGATTCTTAATCTGCCCTTTAGCTGCGGTGAATCAAAACCTGGTCCACCAAACTACAACTATTCGGCCCGGTATCCTTGGGCCTGAGTGTTATGGAAAAAGCACTCTCACAACATTTGAAACAAAAAATAGCAAGGTACTATTTTTAAACTTAAAATAATTTTAAAAATTACTATTTATGTTTTATTGTCTTAGGACACTAAATCTCTAACACCTCTAACACACTACTAATCAATAAAATATTTTTATTTCTTTCATTTTAGATTTTATTATTTTTACTATTTAAATAAAATAAATGTCAACTCCATGTAAAACCCTAAATCTATGGGGAAATATAGCGAGGCACCAACACAATCCCACCAATTCACGTAGGTTTGTCCCAACAAAAAGTTGGTGGACTGAGGGTGGGGCCTCTCACATGCTTACTCTGATAAGGCTAGTGCTACGAGACCAGGAAAAAAAAAATGCAATGACTCAAGCTTGTGCCATCACATATACTCAAAAGGAATTGGTCATTGTTGCAAGAAACAAGATTTTATTGTCTTGTTACTTATTGACCTCATATCATCTTGAAATGTTACAAGCATAGAGGTTATAAGAAGAAAAT
Organism: Quercus lobata; assembly: GCF_001633185.2. Lineage (NCBI taxonomy): Eukaryota > Viridiplantae > Streptophyta > Magnoliopsida > Fagales > Fagaceae > Quercus > Quercus lobata. The sequence goes on from NC_044905.1 coordinate 70,600,788, forward strand.
GTAGTGTGAATGTGTATTTGTCAAAATTCACACTCAATAAAAACTTGAAATTTAAAGATTTTATTGATGTGATCTTTATTTTTCCTAGAGTTTTAAAATTTTGATTTTACCTCTTGAAGATGTATATTGTTTACATCAGTAGCCTCTTCATCACAAAATAATGTTACGCATGTTTAGTTTGTCCAATAAAATAATGTCTCGTAACAGACTAAAAATGACATGAATAATAAACACAATTAATACTTATAATAAATTTCACAATAAATTTCATTATAGTTAAAATAATTAATTGTGATATAAATACTTAAATAATTTCACAAATACTTATATAAAGTTGCATTGATAGCATTATTTAATCATTAAACTTAGATAATTGTTTGTAGTAAGCAGCCAAAGAGTAAAAAGTTATTCACTGTACTGTGTAGGCCTTTACGAAAAGGGGAAAAAAAAAAATGTTGTGTGGCTCTTTTTTTACCACGTATCCACATGAGGACAACTTTTTTTTTTTTTTTTTTCCAGAAATTGTTGTGTAATAGGTAGAACTTGTTTTAGAAATTTTGTCCTCCTTTCAACTACTACACCAAGGGAGGAAAGTCTTGGTCTTCAGTGGTAAATGTTTCTTCTCTTTCAATTTCAGTACTTTTTTTTTCTTTCTTTCTTTCCTTCATTTTCTCTCAGATCCCATCTCTTTCTTAGTATTTTTTCTTTCTTTCTTTCTTTCATTCCCTCAACAGACAAAGACCACTGAAATCAAAGAGAACTCAAGCACAAATTGGGGATGGCTTCAAGGAACACCCGATCATGAACCACGCCTGGCTAACGCACCCATTTCAAGGCCCCTCCTGTCGTCTGCAGCAAATAGTTGTTTAGCTTTGAACAGTTCCGGCGCCGAGATTCACAAGTATTTAAAACCCACATCGATTTCTTTTTTAAAAATATTTAAGTCATATTTTTTTTACTGATTATATGTTCTGGTTTTGTTCTAGTAACATCTGAAATTTGTATGAGGTGTAATTTTTGTAAGAGGATTTTTTTTTAATGAGAATTTTTGTAAGAGGTTGTTTGGTGGTAGAGTGTTGTTTTCGGTTAGCTTGTTTCAGGTATGTAACTTGTGTTTCAACTTTCGAGGTGGGAGGAGAAATGAGTAAAGGGTAGTTTAGTCTTTTTACAAAAATATAATTTGTCAGATGCTTTTCTCTTGATCCCATAAAAGTCGTTGCTGTCTTGTGAAAAAGCAAAACAAAACTAATAAAGTATTCCCTTATATAATGTGTGCCCTTAGAGCATTCTTATCAAAGATTCTAAAATTTTTAACATTTAACACTTCAAAAACTTACTTTATTTATTTTACCATCTCACTTTAAGATACATCAAAACTTTTATATTTTTTATCATTTCATTTAAATAATATAAACTACTCATTAAAATAATAATAAAACAACTACACAAAAATCTAGCTACCGGCTAACCCCTTCCTCCACCACCCCTACCACCGCTCCACTTGTCATAACCACCATTGTAGCAACCACAACCCACCACAACCGCCACCACCACAAGTTACAGCATCACTGTGGCAACCACAAAACAATTCTGAATGTGAAAAGCACTATAGATAGAACAAAAGCACTATATATTTTCCTTTCCTCCATTTTCTTGGCAAATAAACAAAGATTCAAGGAAACTCTGAATGTGAAAAAGAACAAAAATTGAACCCAAAAATCAATACATTAATATCTCAATTTCCAATTTTGATTTTTCATTCCCTCCATTTTCTGGGAAACCAAACAAAGAGTAGTATTAACGAAAAAACAGAGTATGAAAGAAGAAACAATAGAACGAACTAGCGCGATTGGATCCAACAAGGAGGCAGCGATCACCGGAGTGAAGAGAGAGAGAAATCTTCGATTAAAGGAGTGGAACCCGGCAGAGGATGACCCACGAACAATTAGACCCATGCTACGATCCACCCTCATGACTGCTTCGATCCACGCTCCAAACCAAAAACCCACACTTCGACCCACGACTCCTTCGATCCACGCAGACCCACAAAGAGAGAACAAAGAACAGAGGGAGAGAAGAGAGAGCAGAGGGAGACCATTAGACCACATCGAACCCATGACTATCGGACCACCATTGCCAAACTAGAACCATCATCGGACCAGAACCATCGCCGGATCACATCCATCGGGAGAGAGGAGAGAGAGAGGAAAGAGGAGAGAACTGAAAATGGAGAGAGAGTTGTGAGAATAAAAAACTATTTTTTTGTTTTACAATTCAGGCTGCTCACTTGTATTAATACAAGCTTACTGTAGCAGTATGTCAAAAATTTTACCATTTGAAAGCTTTGATGGAGTTGCTTTTTTGGTGTTTTGATGCTAAAATTTAGCATATACCCCTCAATAGAAATGCTCTTAAGGCACACATTAATTGGACCCTATTTAAAATACCCAATTGCAGGCATAATTCGGACAAAGAGTGAACAAATGTAAACAAACCTCAGCCAAACAATGATTCATATAAGACAAATTAGCCTATTATAATATAATTTAGGCAAGAAGGCAAATACATGAAAAGTCTATGGACCATGCTAAGAGCATTCACATCAGCTCTGGTATAAATGTGTAAAATACACATTTTGGCCACTTTTACACATTTTAAACCAAAAAACACACTACATCAGTCCATTTAAAATCGTGTATAATCATCTAAAATTTTCAACGAGCTACAGTACCCATGTAAATTTACATGGGCACTATAGCATGTGTATTTAGTTTTTTATTAATTTCCGTTCGCACCAATTTTTCTCTCTCTTCTCCGTGCACAACGACCTCAACTCCTCATCTTCTTTTTCTCAGATGCACACAAACACATCCTCACAGAAAAATCAACACAGAGATATACTTGGCCAAAAAAAAAAAAAAAAAGATACACAAACACACCCACACACAAACAAACCCAAACGGAAAAACAAAAAAGAGACAGATCGGTGCTTATCGGAATGATCAGAGCTCGTGGGTCTCACTTGATCGGAGCTCGTGGGTATGGGTCTTGCTTGATCGGAGCTAGGGAGATCGGTGCTTGTGGATCGGAGCTAGGGAGAACTGAGCTGTGGATCGGTACTTGTGATCGGTGCAGCTGTGGATCGGAGCTGTGGATCGGTGCAGCTGTGGATCGATGCTTGTGATCGGAGTTGTGATTGGAGCTGTGGATCGGAGCTGTGGATCAGTGCTGTTGTGGATCGATGCTTGTGATCGGAGCTGTGGATCGGTGATCGGAGCTGTGGGTCGATGCTTGTGATCGGAGCTGTGGATCAGTGATCGGAGCTGTGATGATGTGGATTGGTTTGTAACCGAGAGGGAGAAAGATGAGTATAGAGAGATAGACCGAGAGGAGAGACTGTGTATGGAGAGATAGAAGAGAGAGAGAGAAAGAAATCAGAAAATATGATATAGAGAGAGAGAGAGAGAGAGAGAGAGAGAGAGAGAGAGCGTATAAAAATGGCAAAAAATGGGTTAGGTGAGAGATATAATAAAATAATTAAGAAAATTGATTATTTAAATAAGAGAGGCGATAGAATAGATGAACTGATGTGGGTGTTTTGTAAAAGTGATGATGTAAAATAGAAAAAGTAGGTTTTTGGTGTAAAATAGACGGAATTTTTTAGATGAGCTGATGTGAATGCTCTAACAAATCAGACTATAAAAGATTCAATTGTCAAACACGAAAAACGATGTTATCAGAGAACCAAACATCACAAATTCACTTTTCAAGTTAAAGATAGATATTTGCGATAAACAATAAATCCACATATTTCAAACCCAGTTTTCAAGTTTTTGCCAAGTATATAAACAATTGCCGATTAACGTATTTCGATAAACACATAATTCCTTTCGCCGTAAAACACAAGAGTAAATTGAATCCGCGTTAAGATTATTGAAATTTTACTTGTGATAAAGTAAAATGAATAATATATAAATTTAAGAATAAACAATAACACAAATAGATATGATAGGCAAAAGTAATAAATAAATACTGAATATATATAAATAGAAATCTGCAAATAATTAAAGACTCACGGACCATGTGTGAAAGGATGAACAATTGAGTTCAAGTCTTGTTTTTTACACAATCTCCTTAAAACATTTTTCGCCCCTCACACAATTATTGTGGTGCTTTAAGACTCGTGGACGTTTGTCTCCTAGGATAAAATGATTTACAGCATGAAAACAAAGCACACAAGGTCGTGCTTTGCGAACTACTCAATGTCTCTTTCTTTCTCTTTGACACAAAAATGAATTGAAAAAAAAAAATCTCACTCTAAGAGTTTTTTCTAAAAAGTTGTTTTTTATGAATGAGGGACTATGAAACTTATACGTTACTGAATAGGCATTCTGTTTCAGTGACAACTGTTGTGCATAGACTGACTGACTCACTCAATAACTGACTCAATAATAAAATATTATTATTAATTGGATAAGTGGGTCTAGTCCACACATGCCTGAAGCTCAACCCAATATCCAACTCAAAACTCATATTTTTTATTATTTCCAATGTGAGACTAAAGAATTTTCACCACTTATAATAATATCTTCAAGTGAACATAGAAAATATCAATTTCTTATTCACTCCATGCTATTTTTCCAACATGTATGACTTCAAATTAACTCACAACTCTTCTAATATATACATATATATATATATATATATATTGCAAAATGTTTGAAAGGGCTACATTTTGACTTCAACTTGAAGGTATCATTGTTTCATGCATAGCCGGCATGCTAATTTGTCCTTCTCCCCAAAAAAAAAAAAAATTCTTACATTTTTAGTAGGATTTAGTTAACTTAAATAAAGTTTTTTATAATTGAATAAGAGATTTGGTGTCTTCATTAGATGATTAAGAACACAATTATCAAAAGCAAACATCATAAGTTGAAACTCTATTTAAAAAAAAAAAAAAATCTGACCTTTTTTCCTAGAGGATGTATAAAAAATTAAAATTAAAAAACACACACAATAATAGAAGGTCCAACGCCATCGGGGCAAATAGATTTGGTGATTGATTAATTTTTCCCGTTTGGATTAAACCTGTACTTGTCATTTTTAGATAACATATGGTCTAGTGATTATAAGAGCACTAGCATCAGAGGATGCCAAAAAAAAAACTATTTTGCATCTTCAAAAACTACTTTATTTATTTTACCAATTCATTTTACAACTTACCCTACATTTCAATTTTTATATTTACATATGTGGGGGCCCAACAATTTTTGGGCCAGCTCCATTTATTCGTTGGAGCCCAAAGGCCCAAGCCGAGGAAGGTTATGGCCCAAGCACGGTAATGCAAGTACAAAATAGTATTGGGATACAGCCGAGGATGATTCAGTCCACGGCCTGTCCAAAGTCTCCTCGGAAGAAAGGGCAAGAATGGTATAGAAACAACTTGGGAAAAAATCTAAAATATCTGTGCCTATAGAAAAGGATATGCTGGAAAGTGTAACGACCAGGGAAAGCTGCCCTTATTGCCATTCAATATTCTGCACTTGACAGAGCCGTACTCCCCAGCTTTTTCAACCACCCCCAACCACTCTGGGTATGGGCTGATGGGACAAGTATCAGTTTTGGAATGTCGGCCCTACACGTGGACGAAGGATAAAAAAACGCAGGCTAGTATAAAAGGAAAAGTAAGTAATTCGTAGAAGAGGCAGGGAAAAATGGCCAAAAACCAGAGCCTCCCAGCCCGCCTCCAGGAGAAAGACTCCAGGGGCAAAGACGACTTGACCATGTATGGATATCACGAAAAACCCACCGCCTGGTGACCAAGGCCTAGCCTTTCAAACCCACGCTCTACAAATGATATTGTTTGGGCCTTTTTACGTGCGAACCCATCACTGCTACGGTTCGTTACGAAATCGTGTCCTTACAATTGGCGCCGTCTGTGGGAAAGGCTTGTGTGTTGGCATAGGCGGTAGGTCGAGAGAGTTCCTTTGTCATTTCTAACAAACGATTATAGAGTTCTAGTGTTAAGTTCCGCTAGGGGCTATAATTCCTGACTAGGGGCTACGCTTGGTAGCGTCAACCGCATAGATGGTTCTAGGGGCTTGGCCGAGGAGCTAATTCCCCTAAAGCCAAGGTCCCACGTGAGAAAACTGAGTTTTGGACAGAACCAAGGTATTGTATGGTCCTCGGACTCAAACCTATGGAGAAACCAACTACTTAGATGAGAAAACTGAGTTTTGGACAGAACCAAGGTATTGTATGATCCTCAGACTCAAACCTATAGGGAAACCAACTACTTAGATGAGAAAACTGAGTTTTGGACAGAACCAAGGTATTGTATGGTCCTCGGACTCAAACCTATGGGAAAACCAACTACTTAGAAGAGAAAACTGAGTTTTGGACAGAACCAAGGTATTGTATGGTCCTCAGACTCAAACCTATGGGGAAACCAACTACTTAGATGAGAAAACTAAGTTTTTGACAGAATTAAGGTATTGTATGGTCCTCGGACTCAAACCTATGGGGAAACCAATTACTTAGATGAGAAAACTGAGTTTTAGACAGAACCAAGGTATTATATGGTCCTCGGACTCAAACCTATGGGGAAACCAACTACTTAGATGAGAAATCTGAGTTTTGGATAGAACCAAGGTATTGTATGGTCCTCGGACTCAAACCTATGGGGAAACCAACTACTTGGATGAGAAAACTGAATTTTGGACAGAACCAAGGTATTGTATGGTCCTCGGACTCAAACCTATGGGGAAACCAACTACTTAGATGAGCTCAAACCTGTGGTAAGGTCAGCTACTTAATAAAGATTCTAAGTTGCTCATCCTCGGCTTAAATACCATAAAAGGTTAAAGCTATTAAAGTCGTTAGGAGGATGATAAAACACCCTATTACTCAGTAACCTGGAGGGGCTGTTCATTTCCGGGTTATATGTCTTCGTATGATTACCTCCTGCACCGCACATAGCATTCAGTTGTCATCTCGGCTATTTTGGGGTAAGTGTTGTTTTCACAGGTTGGCAGTGTTGTGCCAAACAACTTTGATTGAATTCATGATAATAACTTTTCCTTAGCAAAAGTTTCTGACCCTAAGTGTCATTAGTTCAAGTCTGCATTATTGTGTCGAACAGCACTCGTAAAGTCCATAACAGCGCCTTTTTCCTTGATAAGGGATTTTGGCCCTAAGTCTTGTGCTCTAAGGTCGGCGGTGTTGTGCTAGGCCGACTCAATAAGCTCATCATAATGTCCTTTCTTTTTATTCCTAATAGGGGTTTCAGCCCTAAGTATCACTTGTTCGATTCAGTATTATTAAATCGGATAGTTTCTATAAACACAAAACAAGACCTTTTTATGGACTAGGATTTCGGTCCTAGACGTCGGTCAAAGTGTAAAAATAAAAAGAATTTACAAGATTGCATATCTATTCACGGCGTAGTCATTTCAGAAATAAAGAGATAGAACATATGAAGTAAAGCAATAACAATTTTTATTAATAAAAAGAGGTATTACAACGTACAAATAAGGGCTTAAACAAGCCTACACAGAAGGTGGATTACAAAAATAATAAAAGAAAAACAACAACAATATAACAAGTAAACAGTTCGATATCCTTTTCTCTCGTCTTCAAAGTCCTTCCGAACTCTGCCCCAGTAGCGCCCATATTGAGAGGAGGACCTTCTTCAGAAGAAGATGGAGGAGATGAAGAGAAAGAAGGAGGAGAAGAAGAGGGAAGAGATGAAAAGAAAGAAGGAGGAGAAGAAGAGGAAGAAGGAAAAGCGCTAGGATGGATCTGGCGGTGGAAAGAAGAAGAAAGAGAGGCAAAAGGAGGCACCAATGAACGAAAAGAGGAAGAAGCAGGGGCACTTAGTCCCTACGTCAGTCCTGACTCCTAACACACTGGTGCCATGTTAACTATGCTCATAAGGGAGCGGCTGGTACTGATAATGGGTGTCATCGGCTCAGTCACGCCGAAAGTTTGATGTGACGAGCCCCTGCTTCGGATTTTGGCTGAAAGGAAGGTGAGACAGATCTTGAGTCTCCGCCATCCCTGCCTTGACCGAGTCATTTCGAGTTTTATTAAAATATGGTGTTTTTGGGAGGGGTATGGTTCCTTCATTACTTATTATTATGGTGAACGTATCACGATTTAATATATAACTAGCGGGTAAAGTAAACTCTAGAGGAGGCTAAGGATTTCACATCTCAGAAGGATAAAAAGGGTCTCTGTACAAGAGCAGTAGCCTCCTACTTTTCTTCTTATATGTAGGGCAAAACGGAAGGTATTTAGGGTCCGTTTGGATACAGCTGAAAACTGAAAACTGAAACTGAAAACTGAAAAACACTGTAGCGAAATAATTTTTAAATGTGTGAATAGTATCGTGGGACCCATTTTTAATGAAAAAGTTGCTAAAAAGTGAAATTTGTGGGTCCGTGAACAGTACACGATGTGCTGTGATTGGTCCAAAAAAATTTGAAAAGTCAAAGTTTGCGCATGAAAACGCCCAAAACGCATGAAAAAAAAAAAATACGTTTTGGAAAAACGCAAACGCAGGATTGGGCAGAAAACGCCCAATCCAAACGCAACCTTAATTTATCCAGATTTCCAAGAGAATCTGTAAACGAGGATGTACCCGTTCCACTTCCCCACATCATCAAACGAACCATCGAATTTAAGTAGTCTCGTAAATAGAAGTCATTAAAGACGCGTTTCGGATAATCAAACGGCGAGAACGTGTCAGGAGTAAATTCAAAAGAGTGTCTCGTAGACCGGTACATTTCCTGGGCAGATGGAGAACCGCCAACATTAATAAAAGGTTGAGTTAAATGAGCCATAATAAAGGCTTGGTATTACCAAAACCCTCATCTCCAACCAAGAGGTCGGACAACAGGGTTTTGAGAGGCTATTGTAGGGCCCAACAATTTTTGGGCCAGCTCCATTTATTCGTTGGAGCCCAAAGGCCCAAGCCGAAGAAGGTTATGGCCCAGGCACGGTAATGCAAGTACAAAATAGTATTGGGATACAGCTGAGGATGATTCAGTCCACGGCCTGTCCAAAGTCTCCTCGGAAGAAAGAGCAAGAATGGTATAGAAACAACTTGGGAAAAAATCTAAAATATCTGTGCCAATAGAAAAGGGTATGCTGAAAAGTGTAACGACCGGGGAAAGCTGCCCTTACTGCCATTCAATATTCTGCACCTGACAGAGCCGTACTCCCCAGCTTTTTCAACCACCCCCAACCACTCCGGGTATGGGCTGATGGGACAAGTATCAATTTTGGAATGTCGGCCCTACACGTGGATGAAGGATAAAAAAACGTAGGCTAGTATAAAAGGAAAAGTAAGTAATTCGTAGAAGAGGTTGGGAAAAATGGCCAAAAATCAGAGCCTCCGAGCTCGCCTCCAGGAGAAAGACTCCAGGGGCGAAAACGACTTGACCATGTATGGATATCACGAAAAGCCCACCGCCTGGTGACCAAGGCCTAGCCTTTCAAACCCACGCTCTACAAATGATATTGTTTGGGTCTTTTTACGTGCGAACTCATCACTGTTACGGTTCGTTACGAAATCATGTCCTTACAACATACAATCTAATAAAATAATATAAACTATCTAATAAAATAATAAAAAGTATTTTTATCTCTTTTTCTTCCTACTGTCTTTTTCTCTTCCCACACAATCATAAGATTAAATATTATTTTATGCAACCTTACTATTCATAGGTTGCAAAATTTTTTAGATATACAAACCCAGATTCAGTGAGTTTTTATTGTCTTGAATTGTAAAATAATAGCTAAAAGATGTTTACACCCTCTTTTTTTTTTTTTTTTTGACAAAATGTTTACACCCTCAATACTAGTGCTCTAAAGGAAGTTAATACATTAGTATTAAATCATGTCTTCGTTAAAAAAATTGTCAGATACTACTGATTGAAAGTGCTACGTAAACCGGCCTGTAAACCAACTACTTTCATAAGTGGGTCTGGGGCCGTTATTTTAGCCCAAGATATTTCCCAACTAAAGATTGAGGGAGGCCGTTTAAACTTTGGGCCATATATTAAACCCTGCCATAAATAGAAACCGAATCTGTCTTCTTCTTCTTCTTCTTCTTCTTCTTTTTTTTTTTTTTTTTTTTTTTTTTTTAATACAATAGAATTCAACTTATTCAGTTTGATCTATGATCATTGTTTTTTATTATAAAATCAAAACACTAATTAGTTTTTAGTATAAATGGGGTTTAAATTCTAAATGTCTTATTTGATAATAAACTTTTTTATTGGTTAAATTAATTGGAAGCAACAACCTTTTCTATATTTTAAGATTTTAATGATTAATTTTTACTATCTAAATATTTTTAGGTAAATTACAAATATTAGTGGTATACTCATGGTTTTTAAAACTGGTACGATCAAATAACTATTTTTGTTCCTGATTCTCCAATTTTTATCAATTTAATTTATTTGATTTTTGACTAGTTTTAGGAGTTTTTACTAGACCAAATTGGTGCCCGGCTCCCAATAGGTCTCGTCCGCTTTTTAAAACTATGGGTATACTCTTAAACTTGGACCTTTGATCCTTATACTTCATTTTTGACACTTACCTCAATTGTAATTAGTTTGAGGCACTTCCATTAACTTTAATGGAATTTGCTAATAGGAGAAATATTGCCAATGTCATCTATTAAGAAATAATTGAAGAAAATTTTCATTCGATCTCAAATCTAGAATGGAACAGTAACCATCTACACTGACAAATTTATCAAGTTTCACTATTACTTGTAAAACATAAGTTCTACGGTAAAGAATTTTTTTATTCAATTATTTTTCGGTAGGTGATATTTGGCATTTGTCATATCATCAAATTCTATTAAAGCTAGCGGGAATACCTTAGGAAGTTAATCACTTGGGAGGTAAAATAAAGCATAAGATACTTTCATATTTTAAGGGTATATCATATAGGTAGTGTGGGGACTAGAAGAATCCCTGTCCAGGCCTTAGGCCCAATAATGGATTGGGCCACGGGAGTGAACTAGGCCAAGCCTGTATGTTTAAGAGAGGTCCCAGAAGACAACGGGCTGTAAGAAAGAGGAAGTTGAACCATCCTCCACACCCAAGAAAGGAGAATACCACGGAAAAATGATTCCCATGAGAAAGTGAGGGATAAACCTTACTTGAGGCGAGGTGCACGGATAATCCACATGTAGCTTCTAGACGATACCCAGGATCATGGGAAACTTTCGGAACATGCAAGAAGATTGAAGAACTTTGCCCCCGCATTAATGATGGGGTTCTTAACTAACCTCTGCCGCATTAAATACAAATAAGACAGCTTGAATAGTACAAACAACCCCCAAAAGTCAGAGTTCCAGGATAAGGGTGGGGAGGAAACCGATAAAATTAAGGAAAATATCCCTGAGACTCTGGCAGGCAACAGGACAGTTGTAGTGATAAGAGTAGGGATTGAAGCTATAAAGGGGTGAGGAGAGGCAAAAGGCAAGGGATCCAAAAGAGGGGGCAAGGGAACATTTAGAAGAAAAAACAGTCAGAGAGAGTGAGTAAGGGTAACACCGCGGGAACGTGTGAGTTATCTATTGTAATATCTAGGTTGAAATTGTAATATATGAGGTCAAAGAAATCAATTGCTTGAGTTTCCCATTGTGAAGTGTTTATCCCTTATTGTTTACTTATATGTTGGTTATTTGAATAATTGTAGTGAGAATCTGTGAAGAACTCCACAGGGGCTAGTTTTTGCATCCCCACAAGTAGTATCTATAATTTGTCATTTTTTTTATACCTGGAAATGAATTACATTATGGGTTATTACAAACCCAAGTAACATTCATATGGAACCCAAGGGATTGGTTTAGTGATTTCTGAGGTCTCATGAGAACCATGAGATCTTGGGTTTAAAACTTTTATCATCATCTTGAAGTCACTGCAAGCACTAAAAAATAACAAAGCTACACCAAAGGTTTTACAAACTACTACCAAGTAACGTGTCACAATAACCATTGCTATAGACTCGTTTCTATTGTGGTGGAGCCTATTGGGGCAATTTTTAAATCACTACTATAAGCTCATTTCAGTTTTGGGTTTAGTAATCGTTACTATAAGTTGATTATGGTGGCGGGTTTATTGCCGGTGTTTTAAAACTACTGCTATAGGGTCTAGAATCTTCTTCTTCTTCTTCTTCTTTTTTTTTTTTTTGGGTTGCCACGGTCAACAAACTAACACTATAGATCTCTAATTTAAAAACAGAAAAATAAAATAAAAATTGTGGCGATATAGGTTTAGTGGGTGTTTTTTTTTTTTTTGGAGGGGGACTTTGGATTTAAAACCCGCCTTCAATAACGTGTTTATAATGCAAATAAAAAATAGAATTCTAACAATTTTTGATCTACTAATACACGATACCATAATCAGATTTCCAAATTAACACAACATATACAAAAAATCAAATTTACAAATAGAATTGTAATAATTGTTAGGCCCAAAGTAGAACAATGCCATCATTATATATATATATATATATATATATATATAGCCTAAATAAACCTTCTCAAAAAAGAAAAAGAAAAAAGAAGCCTAAATAAAGAACGATTCTAAGGAGTCTAAAACAATGCCCAAACTAACACAATACTCCCATAAAATAAAAATAAAAAACAAAAAACCTAACACACTACCATAATCAAAGTTCCAAAGCTGTTTAATCAATATAGTACAACACTTGAACATAAATTTCCCAAAGACAAGATGGTCTTCAAAATCATCATTTGCATTTTAGTGGCGGAGCTAAGATTTGACTTTATGAAAGTCAAAATGTATACAAATATACGTCTGTGCACCTGAACACAAACACACACATATAAAGTACTTTATATGTGTGTGTGTGTGTGTGTGTTCAGTTGCATGTACATATATTTGTACTTTTTGTTGGGGATATTATACAAAGTAATAATGGAAGAACAAGGTTAACACAATAGACAAATAGAAAATAGATAATTTGAAGGCACAATATCGTTTTCCTTAGACAATAATTGCCCTCCACACTATTGTTGCTAAAGGGTTATCGCAAATTTATCCCTAGGCTACAACAAATATGTTGAGTTCTACAGATAGCAATTCTGGAGAATAACCTTAGGATTTCTTGTGTTTCTCTCTAACTTATTGATGAAGTGCAAATCGTTAGTCTTGTAAGTTTGTCCAGATGGAACTGGATTCTCGTCATTGTCCCTGCAAATGTGAAACAATGGCTCCCTTAAGATGGTCATCGGTGTGGTGCCTGCTACCACGCCTCCGATGCCAAAGTCATTATATAGAAGTTTTTTAGAGAATGATAAGAGAGGACTGAATATTAGAGTGTCTATGAATACTTTTGGATGAGTCTATGTACCTAGTTTGTCTCTGATCAGAGTGTATATATACAGCTTCATGGTTCCTTGTCGTTGGGGGCCTTGATTGTGGCTTTAGTGCCCTTTTTTGTAACGCCTTAGGCCTCATGAATATGGGTTTTAATGAGGCTCCAACAGTTTGCTAACTGTTTGGTAACAGTCCAAGGTATTGAATGCTCTTATTAATGGCTCTCCTGTGTTAGTGCCAAGGTGGACAAGTTCATTTGATGAGATCGTCCAAGGAAGTTGAGTTCGTCAATCCCATCAGCTGCCCCCCAAATTTTGTGGTCGTCATGTTGTGTCATGACGACAGTCAAAAGATGAAAGGTTTTCTGACTGGGCATAGCTCTTGGGATTTCGCTCCACATTTAATGCGTGGTGGCGATGCCACATGCGTTGTGGCCACGTGGCGTGTTTTGACAAGTGGAGTTTAATGCTTCAACTATGTGACTCTTGGGTTTCCTGCTGAAATTCAGTTTTTGTGCCTTGGTTTTTAAACTTCCCTTCTTTTCACTTTCCCTTTCACTTTTCCCAATCTCTCAATCATTGCCCTGTGTTTCTTCTTCTCCACTTTGCTCTTGCGATTTTCTTTGAACCTCTGCATTCTGTGGCTGAGCTGTGGTTGCTTCCTTTAAGGTATGTTTTTCTTCTCCTTTTCCTTTAATTTTCTATGGCATAGATAAATAGTGCTTGATTTCTTATTTTTGTTTTTGTTGTTGTTGTTGTTGTTGTTTTTTTTTTTTTTTTGGGCTTTTAGGATTATCTTCCTTTTTCCCATATTCTCTGTTTTTCCATGGTTAGTAGCTTTGAGGTTAGGATAGCTTGCCCCTCAATCTCATTTCTTTTTGCACGTTTGGGGGGATCCTTAAGTGTTTTTCTGTACCTTGAAAATTTTGTATTTGAGGGTAGTAGTTTGAGTATTGCATTGGCTGATTTACTACCCTTGCTTCATTAGTCAATTGCTTGGTTTGAGGGTTTAGTGAGGGAGCGAGGGGTAATGTCTGAAGTGAGATTAAGTGAGCTTGAAACTGGGTTGTCATCTAGTGACAATCCCATGGAGGGGGATATCGCCGTCTCCGTCCCTCAAGAGATTAGGGCTTTCCATGCCCTTAAGGAGGTGTGTGGTTTGGGCGGCGAGACACTCTCTAGATTTAGGGATAGATTCCAATTTCTTGATAGGGTTAAGGTTCATCTTCCTCGTGCGGAGGAACGAGCTTGCCACTTTTCGCCTGGGGAGGTATGCTTCTATGAAGCTGCTTTCTTGAGTGGGCTTAGGTTCCCTGTCCACCCATTTATTATGGAGCTTCTAGGTTGTTTTGGTATTGCTCCTAGGCAACTTATGCCCAATTCATGGAGGATAGTGGTCAGCTGTATGGAAATATGGCTGGCTGCTACGGATAGAGACATGATTAAGGTGGACGAGCTCGTTTATCTGTACCATTTAAAGGAGTCTAAAGAGCATAGGTATTACGAATTGGTACCTTAGGAGAGGAGGACTAAGATCGTTTGGGATATACCTTCATCATTCAGATACTGGAATTCTCGGTTCTTTTTTGTGTTCGGGGATGATTAGGAGACTCCCTTTGACGAGGTTTGGGGTGATCCCCCTAGGTTGCTCCGTCGGTGGGGAACCTCGAACTTAGGTGCGTCGTTATTTCTTCTAGTCTTTTAACCATCATTCTTTTTTGTGTTCATTTTGTTGTCACTAACTCTTTTGTCTATCGTCTTATGCAGTTAAGCGACAGCCCAAGCTTAAAAGCTGGTATAAGGAATGCGTTGAGAAGGCCATCGAGTACACAAGGACAATCGAAGATTTCTACGACCTGGTTGACCTGCGGACTCTAGCTTTCCATTGCCTAAGTCTAGAGCCTTCTGCTTTTGTCCTACGAAACATTAAGATTGAGGAAAAAAATAGTAAGTGTTAAGTTCGTCCATGTTGCTAATTTTGTCTTCCCTTTTTCTGTTTTTAACAAGTATTTTCCTCTTGCAGGGATGATGAAAAAATTTAATCAGGGAATGTATGCCTGGATGAGGGCCAAGAAGAATGAGCCTCTTTCCAATCTTGGGGCCCAAAACATACGGGTGATGAATAAGGGGGCCTCCTTCACTTCGACTACCCCAGCTAACCCTGGCACCAAGACGACGAGGACAGCCTCCCAGGCCACCTTGATCGGTTAAAGAAATTATTCATTTTCGGAATAAAAGGGAACGTAATAGGGATAAGCTGAAGGATAAAGCTGATTCTCGATCGTCTAGTGTCTAGGACGATGCTGGGGTCGTGCAGGCACAAGCGTAGGAGGCCTTCACTGCCAAGGAGATGAAGGTGTTCTTGGGCACATCTCTCAATGAGGTTGTGGGTTGTCATCTCCATAAGCTCGTCCAGGTAATGTACTTGCGCAAATTTATCTTCCCCCACTTTTTTTTTTTTAATTTTTTTGTTTTGAGATCTGGTTCCTTCTTTTAGGTATTGGGGGAGAGCTTTCACATCACCTCAGAGTATCTTATTTAAGAGGCCAAGGTCGCGTCTGCAGTGTCCAGGGTGGAGGCCTTGGAGGTGGAGAACTCAAAGTTTAAAAAAGACTTGATTATCACCATGGACGAGGCCAACACACTAAAGGAGAAGATCAAAGTCATGGGAGACGACTTCAGGGCTGAGCGACTAATGACGGTGGAAAAAGACGAGTAGCTCTAGGCAGCTAAAGAAAAGATCAAGACCATTGCTGCTAAGGCCGTTGAGGCTTTTTAGCAGATTGAAGAGTATAATATTGTGCTATTCAGTTGGTATTTCAAAGGATTTGAGCTCCTGAGGCGATACCTCGTTAAGCACCCTATTGGAGCGGATCTAGAGAACCTTGATCTCGAGGATGTAGACAAAGAGATGGCTGCTGATGAGGCTTCTCAATCCGCGGCTCCTGAAGGTGATGTCCCCAAGAATGCTCCTGCAACCCCCAGCTACTGATGATGTGGCCATCGATGCCTGAACCTACTACTTGTCTTTTTTATTTTTGTTTTTTATTTTGGGTGCTTGGTGTATTTTGGGCCTTTTTTAATTCTAATTTCATAACAATATTTTTATTCTAATTTAAGAACAATGTTTTTGGCCTAGCGTTTATGGGCTTTTAATTTTAATGTTAAAACAATGATGGCTGCCTGTTGTTTTTAAGCCTTTAATTATATTCGTGATTACGTACTTACTTGTTTGTATTCTTGTCTTTGCATGATCCCTATTTGCTTCGTCCACTTCGTTGCTTCATCTGCATTGGTACCTTGAACTTAGTTAAATTTTTTGTTGTGACTTGTACTTTTGAAGGTGTATTGACCCGTCAGTAACTCGCACCCGTCTAGGCGGAGTCTTTGTTAGCCAAAATTTCTTTTTTGTGACTTACATCCATTTAAGGGAATTTGTCGTTTTTATGGTTTCGTCAGTAACTTACATCCTTCTAGGCGGAATCTTGTTACTTAGCCTTTTTTTATGACTTACACCCATTTAAGTGATTTTGTCATTTTTGGCTTCGTCAGTAACTTACATTCGTCTAGGCGGAATCTTGTTACTTAGCCAATTTTTTGTGATTTACACCCATTTAAGGGATCTTGTCATTTTTGACTTTTAAGCTGCTAAGTTTGCTTGCATTGAGTCATTAGCTAAATAGTTCTTTTATTGCTTTCAAAAATGAATACAATTTTATGTTACATCTATTGGTTATACTTCTTCAAGTGCTCAATGTTCTATGGTCGTGGTAGTCTCTACTCGTATAAGGTCTCCAGGTGATAGCTGCCTTGTCTGGAGTAATGGACGACCTGGTAAGGACCTTCCCAGGTTGGGCCGAGTTTCCCTTGGATAGGGTCTTTGGTTGCCGGGGTGACTTCACATAGGACGATGTCCCCTATGTCAAGTCTTTTGAGCTTCACTCTCTTGTTGTAGTACTCGACCATCTTCTGTTGGCACTTTGTCATCTTGTTAGAAGCTTCATCTCTGACTTCATCCAAGCAGTCCAGGTTGACTTTTAGTTGATCGTTGTTGCTTTCCTCATGGAACATCTCTCGTCTGATGTTGGTTTTTCCCACCTCGACCAGGATTACTGTCTCGGTGCCGTAAGTGAGTCTGAAAGGAGTTTCTGCTGTTGGGGTTCTTGCTGTAGTCCTGTAAGCCTACAAGACATTGGGCAATTCCTTGTGCCAGACTCCCTTAGCGTCGTCCAACCTGGCTTTAATGATCTTGATTAGTGTTCGATTAGTCACCTTCGTTTGTCCGTTTGCATGTGGGTGTCTCGGGGATGAGAACTGACTCTTGATCCCTAAACTTGAACAAAAATCCTTGAAGCCTTGACTGTCGAACTGCCGCCCATTATTTGATATGATCATCTGTGGAATCCTGAACCTGCAAATTATGTTCTTCCATATGAAGCTCTGGATTTTTGCTTTGGTGATGGTTGATAATGCCTCTGCTTCAACCCATTTTGTGAAATAATCGATAGCGACTAGTAGAAACTTTACCTGTCTCTTACCTCGGGGTAGTGGGCCGACGATGTCAATTCCCCATTGTGCAAATGGCCAAAGGGAGGCTATTGTCGTCAGTCTTTCAGCTGGAAGGCGTTGGACATTCCCAAACCTCTGGCATTTGTTGTATTTCTTGACGAGCTCCCTTGCGACTACCTGCATAGTAGGCCAGAAGTAACCTGTTCCGATAACTTTGCTCACCAAGGACCTAGAGCCTGCATGGTCTCTGCAAACCCCTTCATGGATCTCTTGTAAAATATATTTGGCTTCCTCTTCGTCAACGCACTTCAAGTAGAGCATGGAAAAACCTCTCTTGTACATGGTGTCATTTAGGATCGTGAATCTGGCTGCTCTTTTCCTGACCTTCCTGGCCTCTTCAACATCCTATGGAAGATGTCCATCTTGGAGGAAGGATATGATCGGGGTCATCCAGCTACTTGTGCTCTAGATTGCAAATGTAGGGACTTCTTCAATGCTGGGGTGTTTCTGGACTTCCATCTCTGAAACCATGCTCGTTGATCTTTCTTCTGACGATGCTAGTTTCGTGATCTCGTCTGCTATCATGTTTTAGTTTCTGGGGATCTGCACGAATTCCACCCTATTGAACTCTTGTGTTAAGTGCTTCGTCAGTCTAAGGTATTTTTGCATTCTCTTTTCCTTTACTTCATATTCCTCCTTTATCTGCCCTATTACTAGCTTAGAATCACTTTGGAGGAGCAAGTTTTTAGCTCTTAGTGCTTTTCCGACCCTTATCCCCGTCAATATTCCTTCGTATTCAGCTTCATTATTGGTGGTCGAGAATTTTAGCTGAACTCCATATTTAAGCATTTCCCCATTTGGAGTGATGATGACAACCCCTACTCCTCCCCTCTTTTGGGCTGACAAACCATCAATTTGTATCGTCTATCGTTCTGCTTCGTTAGGGAGGCTGTCTTCATCTAGGGATGGTGAACTCGGCGATGAAGTCCGCCAATGCCTGCGCTTTAATAGTCGTCTTGGGGTGGTATTCAATGTCGAACTGGCTAAGCTCAATGGCCCATTGGACCATTCTCCCTATTGCCTCGAGCTTGTTCATTGACTTCTTAATTGGTTGGTTTGTCATTACCAAGATAGGGTTCGCCTGAAAATAAGGTCGTAGCTTACGCGAAGCTACCATTAATGCGAATGCAGTCTTCTTAATCCTTGGGTACTTGGCTTCTGCCCCTTGGAAAGCTTGGCTAACATAGTAGACTAGAAGCTGTTTCCTGTCCTCTTCTCGAACCAAGGTTGCACTCACGGCTGTGGTTGATACTGCCAGATACAAATACAAGTTTTCCCCCTCCTTGGATGGACTTAGGAGGGGTGGATTGCTTAGATAGCGCTTGAGTTCTTGAAAAGCTATCTCACATTCGTCGGTCCAAGCAAAAGCTTGCTTTAGTATTTTGAAGAAGGGTAAGCATTTGTTTGTCGCTCTAGAGACGAACTTGTTGAGTGTTGCTATCCTTCCTATGAGCTTCTGGACTTCCTTGACGGTCTTTGGTGACGTCATATCAAGTATGGCTTGCACGTTCTCTAGATTTGCTTCTATCCCCTTTTGGAATACCATGAACCACAAGAACTTCCCTGAGGTTACTCTGGGATTCAACTTCATTTGGTATTGTCTGAGTGTGGCGAACATTTCTTTGAGGTCGTCTAGATGAGCAAGCTCTTCCTTACTCTTGATGAGCATATTATCCACATATACCTCCATATTTCTCTCGATCTGCTTGCTGAACATTTTATTCACTAACCTCTAGTAGGTTGCTCTTGCATTTTTCAGTCCGAAGGGCATTACCTTATAGCAATAGAGCCCTTGCTCATGATGAAAGCAATTTTCTCATGGTCTTCTTCAGCCATCTTTATCTGATTGTATCCCAAGAATGCATCCATGAATGTCAGTAGTTTATGCTCTGCCGTGGAATCCACTAGCTAGTCTATCCTTGGTAGAAGGAAACTGTTTTTTGGGCAAGCTTTGTTCAGGTCCGTGAAATCCATGCATATTCTCCATTTTCCATTGACTTTCTTAATTAGGACGACATTGACGAGCCAATCTGGGTAGTATACTTCTCGAATAAAACCTACTAACAACAGCTTGTTAACCTCGTCTGTAATTGCTTGATTCCGTTTTGGAGTGAAGACCCGTCGTCTCTGCTGGAAGGGCTTCTTCTAGGGATCCACATTTAGTCTGTGTTGGATGACCTTTGGGGATATACCTGGCATGTCCTCATAATTCCATGCGAAGACGTCTAGGTTTTCTTTAAGGAACTAGACGAGTCTTGACCTCATCTTTAGGCTCAATGTCGTCCCTATTTTGGTCGTCCTTGCTATTTCTCCTTCAACCAATTCCACTGTCTCTAGGGCTTCCATTTTATCTTCTTCCTTCTCCTCGATCATCCACGTATGGTTTTCTTTTACAGCTAACACGGCCTGATAGCATTCCCTAACTAGTACTTGATCTCCTTTTATCTTGGTCATACCGTTTTCTGTCAGGAACTTTACCTTCAAGTAATAGGTGGACGTGGCCGCTTTTCCAATGGTTGAGTGTGGCCTCCCGATGATCACATTGTACAATGAGGGACAATCTACCACCAATAAGTCCAATTGACAAGTTAGCTGCCTCAAGTGAGTCCCCACTGTGACCGTCAGTGTCACTATGCCTTTAGGATACACCTTGTCTCCATTGAAGTTGACAAAAGGGGAGTCAAATGGGCATAGCCTTCCTGGATCTAGCTTCAGCTACTAAAAAGTAGAGAGGTAGATGATGTCCGCGGAGCTATCATTATCCACGAGGATTTTCCAGGTGTTAAACCCTTATATTGTTAACATTATGACCAAGGGGTCATCATGAGGCTGCTTCACCCCTCTAGCATCTTCTTCAGAGAAAAACATGTCCCTGTCTATTCGTTTCTATTTCATTGGGGGTATCTTGTGGATGCTGTTCACCTGTCTCTGATATGACTTCTTGAGGGACTTGAACAATTCTCCTGTGATCATCTTTATCTCCTCGATCACGCTTGGTGAACGTTTGGGCGTATAGTCCTCGTCCCTTGGTGAGGCTTCATGCTTGTCCTTGTCATCGTCCCTGGACCTATTGTGCTCCCCCTTTTTCACAAATCTCTACAATTTCCCTTTTCATTCTATCTGCTCCTTCAAGTCTCTGCAATCCTCTGTGTAGTGGCCGTGATTCTTGTGGAAACGGAAAAACTTCTTCTTATCACGCACGTTGGGTGACGAATGTAATGGCCTAGGCCATTTGAGATAGTGCTCATCCTTAATCTGCACCAAAATTTTATCAACAGACATAACTAAAGGAGTGAATTTTACCGTTTGAGGAGCTTTTTCGTCTATCCTTTTACCCATGTTGCTTGTCTGATGATCTTGACGTTCCCTTTTTCGTCCTCTACGGTCGTCCTCCTTCCTTCCTTCCTTCCTTCCTTCCTTCCTTTTTCACTGGTCTTTTCCTTATCCTTTATCGCGACTAAAGCGTCTTCTGCATTCATGTATTTTTGTGCCTTCAGGAGCATTTCCGCCATCGTCTTAGGAGGATTCTTCACAAGTGAGATCACGAACTCTCTAAACTTCAATTAGCTTTAAAGGTAGTTAAATGTACCTTGTCATCAGCTTCATTTACCTCTAAGGTTTCTCGAGTGAAGCGTTTCACATACGACCTCAGGGTCTCTTTCTCCCTTTGTTTGATGGTGAGTAAGTGGTTTGCTGGTCTCTTCGGGCATTGCCCTCCAATGAAATGTCGCAAGAAGGCATTGCCTAATTGCTCAAAGTTGTCAATGGACAATGTTGGTAACTTCGTGAACTACTCCCTTGCAACTCCTTTAAGGGTGGTGGGGAAAGAGTGACATAGAAGTTTTTTAGAGAATAATAAGAGAGGACTGAATATCAGAGTATCTATGAATACTTTTGGATAAGTCTAAGTACCTGGTTTGTCTCTGATCAGAGTGTATATATACAACTTCATGATTCCTAGCCGTTGGGGGCCTTGATTGTGGTTTTAGTGCCCTTTTTTGTAACGCCTCAGGCCTCATGAATATGGGTTTTGATGAGGCTCCAACGGTTTGCCAACTGTTTGGTAACTGTCCAAGGTATTGAATGCTCTTATTAACGACTCTCCTGTGTTCATACCAAGGTGGGAAGTTCATTTGATGAGATCGTCCAAGGAAGTTGAGTTCGTCAGTCCCATCACTTACTATTTTGTGAAGTTAGTTATTTTCAAGTGAACATAAGCCTCTGTTTATACCCATGGGGTTATATTTCATCAAAAGGCACATATAGAGAGTTAAAATGTTTCATAAAACCGTTCACAAGGCTTGAAACCTCTTCAACCTTTTCGAACAGTCATTAGAAAAATTCTGCAAAAAATTCAGTTTTCAAGTTTTGATCGATCGAATGCTCTTTTCGATCGATTGAACAGGAATCGAATAGCGATGGAACCATCTAGAAACTCCAGAATTTTTTCTTTACCATTTCGATTGATCGAGCCAAAGCTTCGACTGATTGAAAATGCTTAATTTCGAATTTTCACTTAGAAAATTATAGAACTTGAATTTTCATTTTAACAACTTTATGAAACAATATTTTCAAACTCAAACTTCATCATTATTACAACCTATCCTTATATATACCTATCTTGGAAGGTACTCTGTTGTGCATATGACATGCTGTAAGCAATGCCTCTCCCCGTAAATTAAAAGAAAGCTCTGGACTTAAGATCATGGCATTTACCATGTCTACAAGAGTCCTATTTTTCCTTTCAGCCAAACCATTTTGTTGGGGTGTATAAAGGGTTGAACTTTGGTGTATTACACCATGTTCCTCACAAAACATAAAATGATAAAAAAAATCATTAGAAAAATATTCACCACCTCTATCATTTCGTAGGATCTTTATTTTCCTAACCTTTTGATTTTCTACTTCAGTTTTATAGCGTTTGAACATGTCAAAGGATTCATCTTTATTTCTCATTAAATACACATATGTAAATCTAGAGAAATCATCAATGAATGTAATGAAGTATCTTTTACCTCCTCTAGTTAATACACCATTCAACTCACATACATCAAAATGTACAAATTCAAGCATAATAGAATTTCTATCCGACTTAGAAAAAGGTTTCTTTGTCATCTTTGCTTGAATACAAATTTCACATTTCTTTTTAACATCATACTTATATGAAATCATACCATGCTTTGACATAAACTTCAAGTATTTGAAATTTAAATGTCCTAATCTAGCATGCCACACATATGAAGAGTTAACAAAATAAGCACAACCAGAAACTTTTTTTATTAATAATACTTAGTTTATACATGCCATCAGTAGCATATCACTTTTCTACAAATATCCCATTCTTGGACAAGATTAACTTGTCCGATTCAAGTACAGCTTTTACACCACTCTTACATAACAAATTGGCAAATACTAGATTCTTCTTGATATCGGGTACATGAAAAACATTGGTCAAGATCAGCATCTTGCTGGAACTCATTTTCACTTCAACAATGCCATTTCCAAGAATATTTGCTTTATTGTGGTTGCCTATTAGCACTTGTTGTTCTATGGAAGACTCATCATAAGTCTTGAATTGCTCTTTGTTGTTGCACACATGCACTGTTGCACCCGAATCGAATCACTAATCAAAAAGATTTGCAATCACAGCCATATGAACTTCAGTGATCATATCAATATATATGCCACTCACCATAGCAACAATGTCCTCAATGACATTCGTTTCATTGGTATTACCTTCTTCATCCTTTTTCTTGTTCTGTAAGAGTTTACATTCGTGAATGTAATGGCCTTTCTTTCCATAATGGAAACATGCTCGGTTCTTCTTGTCCTTGTTGGGATTCTTGGAGTTGTTCTTCTTGAAACCACTCCCACTTTTGTTCACTTTCAAGTACTTATCGATTTTACTCGAACTCCCACTTTGAACATTGCTCACATTCACTTTAGAATCGGTGTTAGTCCCATTTCTAACCTGACTTTCCTCTTCAATTCAAAGATGTTGTCCGAATTGTTCTAAAGTGAGATCTTCCAACATATGCAGAAGCTTCTTCCTAAAATTATTCCAACTTGGTGGGAGTTTCGCAATGATTGCACTCACTTGGAATGATTCAGGAATATTGATTGACAAATCACAGAGTTTATTGACCAAAATCTGTAACTTATGTACTTGATAATAAACTAAGATATTATCAAGCATTTTATAATTAAAATACTTTTGAATAATAAACTTATTCGTACCTATTTTCTCAGTTTTGTACTTTGCTTCCAAAGCATTCCAAATCTCCTTCGGTGACTGCATTGATGTGTAGAGATCATAGAGACGATTCGAAAGAGTATTGAGAATGTGTCCTCTGCAAATCAGTTCGTCTTCATCTCGTTTCTTTCTTTGTGCCTTTATCTCATTAGTATCTTCATCACTCATAGTAGGAAAAGACATCAAATTCGGGTCCAAGACATAGAAGAGTTTGAGTGCAGTAAGTAGGAATTTCATCTTATCTTTCCATCGAGAGAAATTGGTTCCGTCAAAGCAATCCAATTTCTCCAACTCATGATTCAACATCTTCAACGTTGAAAAATCACTTGTTCCTTCCATTGTAGGAAATATTGTCTAAGATTGTTGGGGATATTATACAAAGTAATAATGGAAGAATAAGGTTAACACAAAAGACAAACAGAAAATAGATAACTTGGAGATACAATATCGTTTTCCTTAGACAATATTTGCCTCCCACACTATTGTTGCTAAAGGGTTATCGAAATTTGTCCATAGGATATGTAAGGACCTGATTTAGGTTCTCAGCCCAAAAGATGAATGGACTTTGGCCCAAAAAGCCCAAAACAATAAATTTATAAAGAGTGGATTGGAAAACTGGCTTTAGTGAATTAGTCAACAAATAAGATAGATCTTGATGACAATAGAATGAAGATAGACAAGTTTAAACTTTAAGAAAATCGTCCTTGGCAAAGTCTAAGGAGATTAGTTCTTTTTTATTTATTTATTGATCCTCAAGTTTGATTACAAGTTTTGTTTCTTGATCACACACACTATGGTACACCCTTCCTTAGGCCAAGTGCTTATAAAGCAGAGGTGGGAGGTGTCTCTCCTCGATGTGGGATTGAACAAATTCATAAGGGTGGCATTGGCTCCTCAGCCCATTCCCAAAGCGAACAATACCTGATTGGGGAAAGATTCGTTCCTCCTACAGGATACAACCAAGATATTGGGTTCTATAAATAGCAATTCTGAAGAATAACCACATGATTTCTTGTGTTTCTCTCTAACTTACTATTTTGTGGAGTTATACCCATAGAGTTATACCCATAGGGTTATAGCCACAGGATTTATTGTGTTTCTCTCTAACTTACTAAAGGTTGAAGAGGTTTCAAGTAGTTCTGCAGAATAACCATAGCAATTCTGAACATAAGCCTCTATTTATACCCATAGGGTTATATTTCATCAAAATGCATGTATAGAGAGTTAAAATGTTTCATAAAACCGTTCACAAGGTTTGAAACCTCTTCAACCTTTTCGAATAGTCACCAGAAAAATTCTGCAGAAAATTCAATTTTTGAGTTTCGATCGATCGAGAGGTTCTTTCGATCGATCGAATGCTCTTTTCGATTGATCAAACACAAATCGAATAGCGATCGAACCATCCAGAAACTCCAGGATTTTTTCTTTACCATTTCGATTGATCGAGCCAAAGTTGCGACCCATCAAAAATGCTTAACTTTGAATTTTCACTTAAAAAATTCCATAACTTGAATTTTCACTTTAACAAATTTATGAAACAATATTTTCAAACTCAAACATCATCATTATTACCACCTATCCTTGTATATACCTATATATACAACACTTTCCACCAATATAAAGTCATTGATGTGTATAATAAGCGATATTTTAATGTAAAAAATTTCATACAACAATAACATATTCATTATATTTGTTTATTTTTAAAGATTTTTTTTGGGCATAAATATATACTTTTCTAATTTATTTTCAAGTTCAAAATTCCGCTTATGAATAAAAAAAATGTCTGATATACATTACATTTGTTTCTCTTTAAAGCGAGACACGCTCAAGATTTTTAAGGTCTATTTATGGATTTTAAGAGATGACTTGAGTGGAAGAAGGCTTGAGCCATGACAATGATAAAATTGTCCACAATCACGTTAACTTATAGCATGGTATTCTATCTAGTCCTTTTGCTTTAGTTGGGCCCGATTGAAATTTTGCTTCTTCAATTTCTACATGGATCACTATTACTGACCATGTCCAAATCTATTCTAGTATAGATATCTTCCAATTATGGGTATATTGGCCTTGCACAAAGCTATAACTTCTATGAGTTATTTCATCATTGGTTAAGGCGACAAGTTATAAACAATTGATAATTATTTTCACAGGAGTTCACAACACCGTTCATCTTGCTTCCAATTTAAAAATAAAAAATAAAAATTGCTCGCCTTGCACAAACTTGGAGGAGACTTCATGTCGTCGAATAAGAGTTTTGGAGTTTAATCCTGAACTACTAGAGGTAGAGCCAATAATTTTTGTTTGGGGGGCAAGTTGCGACACTAATATATTTATTAAAATAACCCCCACGTGCGTGCGTGCACATACACACACATATATACACACACTTTTTTATTAAAATAAAATTTATTTTTACCATTTTCATAGTGAAATTTTTAAAAAGTTTTATTTCAATACAAATTATCAAATTTTATAGTAAAGTAAATAAAAAAGTATTTCAATTGAACTAATGAAATTTTCAAAAACATGAATGATTCAAAACTTAGAGGAATAAGTTAAGTTCTAACATATTTGAAACTATCTTACTTTAACCCATTATGTGGCAACTAAAGAGACATTTTGTGTCTGTTTGGGAATAAGTTATTTAACTTTTTGCTAAAAGTGTGTTATAGTATACTTGTACTTTGAAAATTTTGAAAAATTGAGATTTTAAAAAGTTGTACATAAAAGTTTAAAAAAAAAAAAAAAAAACTTAAAAGCCAAAAGCTAAGTTTATAAGCTGATGCTAAACACAACCTTCATGTGTAGCTTTAGTGACAATTTTTTTTTAATGAGTTAGTAACTTGTTAATTGCCACATAACGGGTTGAAAAAGATAGATTCAAACATGTTTGGTGACAAACTTTGTCAAATATTTAACAGATATATGAGCATATTTTACAATAAAAAATAAAATTGCGAAAAATAAAGTTATATCTTTATAACTATTAGACCAATTATATTTTTAAAGAGCATCATTGGACTAATCCAAATATTTGGGGGGGCCAACTCTTATTTTTGTAGATTAAATTTTGAAAACATTAAAATAATTATATATATCTTAAAAAAAATTCAAAATTTGGGGGGGGGGGGGGCATGGCCCCCCACCCTATTACTATGAATGACAATGGGTCGGGTTTGGAGCGGGTTTCTTTATGCTTGAACTTGCTTCGTGGCCCCGCCCCTATTACCTGAACCCGCCTCGTTTAATAAACAGGTTTTTTTAAACCCCCAAATGTGCCCTGTTGAGGCCCCGTCCCATCATGCCCAGTCCAAAATCATAAACACAGAAACTAGAAACACAAAAATTTCAGATTTATGATTTTTCCTTTCAAAATCACAAACACAAACACAAACATAGAAATCCTAACACAAACACAGAAAATCACAAACACAAAAATTTTAGATTTATGATTTTTCCTTTCAAAATCACAAACACAAACACAAATCCTAACACACACAAACACAGAAATCACAAAAAAGAAAAGAAAAGAGAAGAACATATCATTGAGAAATAGGAATGGCAACAAACCCAAAAAAATGGTACAGAACAAATCCAAATCATTGAAATCATTGAGAGCGAGTTATGGTGAGTTGGTGATAGATGGGGAGTTAGCGTTGACGGCGAGGTGAAGATGCAAGGAGGAGGGAGAGTGAGAGCGATTGAAGGGGGCAGCGGTGAAGTGGTGAGGCCGTGAGTGTGGTTGTGTGGGTCGGTGAGAGTGACGACTTAAGGAGTTGAGGGGGGCGGCACTGAAGTGGCTAGGGCGTGTGGCTGTGTGGGTTGGTGAGAGTGACTGAGATTGAGAGAGGGTGGCGACTTAGATAATTGAGATCGAGAGAATGAGATAGGGTATTAGGGTTTGGAAGTGTGAGATGTGTGTGTGTGCGTGTGCGCGCATGTACATATATATATATATATATATTAAGGGTATTTAAGTAAACTTGCATATATGTGGGTCGGGTATGCATAATATCCGAACTCGACCTGATTTCGCCACAGGTTGAATTATTAGAACCCAAACCTGCACCTATTGTCTCACGAGTCGAGTAAAACTCGCCCCATTAGCATCAGGCTGGGTACTTGTGGGTCGGGTACTTTTTGCCATTCCTATCTATTACATAGCTTTGCCCTTACCGACTTACACAAAAAATTAATTAGTATTTTTGTATGATGATAATCAATAGTAAACATTAAGAGTTGACGTATTTTATTAAAACTATCTTAAAAAATAATTTAAAAAAACATGGATGAGACTTGTGATATAAATTGTGTTGTTAGATTTTTTACTATTATTTATTAGATGAAAATTATTAGTGAGTGATTGGGTGATTGATTGGCTAAATTTGGCATCGAAAGAATTTTGCTTTAGATATTTTGTGTCAGCCACGGCGGTTTCACTTCACTGGGCAAAGAAAGAAATCCCTAAAACCAAGGGGTACTTTGGGGAATTTAAAGTACACGTTCGTGTCAGTAATCTAAGCTAAGCCGAACACACAAGAAGAGCCCGTTGAGACCGTGAACTCTCTCTCTCAAAACATAACATAACATCATAAAACACTCCACAGTTCTTATTAAGATTCCCAGACCAACTCCGATTCGTACTGTTATCCCAATCTCCACCCAACAGCAAAAACAACGACAACGCCACCAACACTCACAATTAACAAAAACCAAAACCAAAAACACAAAAACCTATTTTTTCTCAAAACCCTCCCAAAATCCCTGCAATTAATTATTGAAGTCATGGAAGAAGAGCTCGACCACGCTATTCTCACTTGCCGTTGATTCTCTCTCTTTCCCTCACCCGCATTCTTCTCCACAGGTACTCTTTCTTCTCTCTTTAGGGCTTTACTCTCATGTAATTTCACTTCACTTTTTTTTTTTTTTTTTTCTGTGCTTTAATCTGATTGAAGTTTTATACTTGTTTTTGTTCTTCCTTTTTTTTTAAAAAAAATTTCTTAGTCATAGTTACCTGCTTTGCTTTATTCTTAATTGGTTTGAGTAGTGTTTCAAGTAACTGTCTTTATAGTCTAATTAAGAGCAGTATGTTATGGAATAGAAAGAAACAACGTTTAGGGTTTAGATTAATGTTGCTTTGATTTAGAACCCACCTATTCTAGCTTTTGCTAGTTTAATTCAGCTGAGACAATTTCAAATTTTTGTACTTAAAAAAAAAAATAATAATCTTATTAATATCAATTAGTGATGTTGTTATTAATTGCTTAATATTTGCTTGAATTAATAAGATAGAAACCTTGTGAAGATATTGATGCGTAGTTGTTTTTATGTACCATGATTGTGTGGCAAAGCGAAATTAGTGAAGAATACGGAAATCTTTGAGCGAATTCTATGGCAATTTTTATTTTTTCCCTGAATTGAAGTGTTTTTTTCTCTCTGCATAGTTGTTGCTGAAGTTATACTTATCAAAGAAAAAAAAAAAGTAATTGCGGAAGATATTAACACTATGGAATGAAAGGGAATATGATATGGTGTGTTTGGGAATTGACAGGAAAGAAATTTATTATTATTATTATTATTATATTATTATTATTATTTTACACCTTGCCTTTTACTTGGCTTTACTTGAAGGAGTGTGTTCCTCTCTTTTTAAGGAGGAAATCTTAGGATGGAGTGGAATGAAATGAGCATTCCCTCTTAACCATTCCATTCCTCGTACTGAACTCCCAAATAAGAGAATGGATGAAATATTCCTTAAAAATCCGCTTCAATCCATTCCATTTCATTCCTTTCTCCTCTCCAAAACAGCTCTAAATTCTGGCCACTTATGAATTGTTGTGGTTTTGATTAAGGCAGCATGAGCTTTGTTTCTTTGCTAGAGAGGAGTTACAACCCAATTTATTAAAAGTGATTGTTCTGGAAAAAGGTTCATATTCAAGTTTTTCTTTTTAATTGGTAAGTTACACATGCACTTGGTGGGTCTTGACCCCTGGACCTCACCATCCATCTTGCTCATTGCTCTGCTAAAAAAATGCAATTTGTGGTGTTTTGAATTGCAAATATCAAATCTTGTTTTATTAAACTTCACTCCCTTTACCATATGTATGAATGCACAGACATACTTGCATGCGAACTTCCCCCTCTGGGCATATTTCATGCAAATCTTGTGACTTTATATGAGGGATCAACTTGGTATCTCCTATTTATTATTTTTTCCCAACAATTAGAAATTTTTTTCACTCTTACCTTCTTATTCTTATCGCTTAATCTTGGGAATTTTTAACAAAAATGCATCCACTTGAAAGTTTGTATGTGTCTCATGCATATCTGCAAACATAACGGCCCCCTGGCATCTGCCCCAGCAATAATCAGTGATATCTCTGGTACACTAAGTAGGGTACTGTTTGTAGGGTCCCTGCCTTACATTTAATATAGAAACTGTTTATTTGTTTGGAAAACTTTGACAGATTTTGGTTTGGTAGAAGGGTTATTTCTATATTAATCAAATACAATTTCTGTATCTCTGATGTGCTGTGTTTTAAGTTATCTTGCAAAGCAGTGAACCTATTTTGACTAAGGTTTTGTTCTTTTCTTCTCCTGTGAAGAGTACTTAATTTATAGAGGTCTTCACTGTGCTTTATCAGTTGAGGAAACTGCTATCAGAATCAATGGGCAGTACATTCAATCCACAGATTTTAATGGAAAAGCTAGCCAAGCTCAACAATTCACAGGCTAGTATAGAGAGTATCCTTTTGACGATATTTTAGGGATTGTGGATGATGTTTCTCTTTCCTGTTGGTTTTTGATTCTATATTGTTTTGACATTTTTTTTTGGCCTTTTCACTTATATGTGGTATCAAACACTGTTCTTGCAGTTTAATTTCCAACCGTTTTTGTTTCATTTTTCATTGATGTGAAATTAAGTTGTAGCTACATTGGTTAATGCTCCTTGGGTCAAATGAAATTATATATGCATAGGTCTTTGTTTCAACAATTATTTCATTGGATTCCTTAAGTTTTCGTTGTTAAATTCTTTACTCTGTCAACCTGCACTGAGTTCTGCTTTATCTATTTTTTTAATATATATGTTCTTCTATATCATTTTCAAAAAAAAAAAAAAAAAAAAAATTAGCAATCTTTGTAGTACAACTTGTCCTCTGCATATAATGTATTCGTTCTCTTCACTTCTTTGCCAGTATCTATTGTTACTTTAGCCTTATTACTGAGTTTTGCTATCCTTAATGCGATTAAGCTTTATCACATTGGTGTATATTCCATATGAATAAAGCAAAACAAGTTGTTGAAACTTGGGCTCGGCAGTTTCATTGTTCTCCACGTGAGCAGAGATTGGCCTTTCTATATCTTGCAAATGACATATTGCAGAACAGTAGGCGAAAGGGTTCGGAGTTTGTTGGTGAATTTTGGAAGGTTCTTCCAGATGCTCTTCGTGATGTGATTGAAAATGGGGATGAGTTTGGAAGGAATGCTGCACTTCGTCTGGTATGTCTATTTTGGCCCTTGAATACTTATCAAAGAAATGTCTATTTTGGTCCTTGTGTTCACTTGAGCTGGTATTCTGTTTTGAAACCCTAAGCCTTTTATTATATAGATAAGTGCACCTTAGGAAACATGCTCACCATATGGAAGACAGCCATAGGTTTTGGCTGTAAAATTTTCTGAAATGTTTTATAAATGACCATAATATTTATTATTCTCCTTAATGGTCTGCTTGAAAAGTAATTGAACAGATTATGGCAAACATTAGCAGACTGTTTTTTCACTGTAAAATATGTCTTCAGCAAGTTTTTTGATTGGGTGTATGACTCCACTGCAAAATAGGTTTTGTCTGTTCTGATTTTTTTTTTTTTTTTACAATTTCCTGTTTTCCCTATCAAGTGAGTTATGATAATGTTATAGACATTTGTTCCCCTCTATGGTCAATAAAATGATGCTTTAACTGAATGATGTGCGCTAATTCTTTACAAGGAGTCATTTTCTTTAATTGCATCCATTGAATCTAACCCTTTTATTGGTCATTCCTTTTCTTAAATCTGTGCTAGCATTTTGTCATTGATACTCTGGGAGGCTACTAGATGATGGTGCAAGCTAATAACGGCATAAAATTGGTGGCCATTGAAATGCTAGAGCAATTTGGAAAATTGAACTGCAGATATGTCTTTGTGAAGTCTATCTTAATATTGGAGTCCTCTAAGCAAGAAGCAATATATGGATTGAAGGACAAACCAGTACTGTTCGGACCTCCCCAACAGATGTGGTTTAGAATTGGGGCAAAGAGTGGATTTTGTGTTTAAAACTGGATGAGGACTCTCATTTTTTGTTTTGTTTTAAATGCAAGAACTTGTCTTTGCTTGTTTTATTTGAGTTTTTGATGCTGGACAAAACCAAAATGATGCAACAATAAAATTTGAAGAGCAGAAAAATAATTGATAGATAACCTAGGATTTAGCATCTAGGATTGCTTGGAGTTTGCACCAAGCAACAAAGAACAAAACCTCTAGGACTCTCTACCTAGGGTTGGCTGAATGATCTGCTCTTATTCTTTACAAAAATTTCTTTAATAGCATCCACTGAATTAAAATTTGGAGAACAGAAAAATAATTGATAGATAACCTACGAGTTGGCATCTAGGATTGCTTGGAGTCAGCACCAAGCAACAAAGAATAAAACCTCCAGGATTCTCTACCTAGGGTTGACTGAGTGATCTGCTCTTATTCTTAAAAAAAAAAGTTGTTTCCTTTAATAGCATCCACTGAAGTTACATATCTAACCCTTTTATTGGTCATTTCTCATCTTAAATCTGCTAGCATTTGTCATTGATACTCTGGGAGTCTACTAGATGATGTAGCAAGCAGATATTACTGGAAGTTATATTTAAAATTAGTGGGCACTGAAGTTGCTGGAGCAATTTGGCAAATTGAAATCTGCATATATTTTCTTGTTAAGTCTATCTTAATATTGGAGTCCTCTAAGCAAAAAGCAAGATATGTATTGAAGGACAAACTAGTACTGTTCAGACTTCCCAAACAGACTTGGTTTAGAATTGGGGCAAAGAGTGGATTTTGTGTTTTAAACCTGATAGAGGACTCTCAATTTTGACACACCCACCCCCCCCCCCCCCAAAAAAAAAAAAAGAAAAAGAAAAAGAGGACACATTTTTTGTTTGGTTTAATACAAGTACTTGTCTTTGCTTGTTTTATTTGAGTTTCTGACATAGGACGAAACCAAAATGATAGGCAACAATAAAAGTTGAAGAACAGAAAAACACTAGGTGCATTTGTAACTTACCAATAGAAAAACAAATAACCACTCCTAGGTTATCTATTAATTATTTGTTTGATTGGTCTCTGGCTTGGGGACTTGCATCTAGTGATTCCCTCCCTCTGTTCATTAGTTCTCTTCTCTCTTTTAACTTTCTTTTTCTTTTTCCTGCTTGTAAATTCCAACTTCTTTGCTCTCTTTTTGTGCAAAGTAGCTTTTTTAAATAGACGTATCTTACTTATCAATAAATAAATGATAGATAACCTAGGAGTCAACACCAAGCAACAAAGAACAAAATCTCTAGGATTTAGCACCTAGGGCTGGCTGTAGTTAGTATCAAACATTAGAAAATTCCAAGAGAAATTTTATTAATCAATCAAACTGTAGACCGTAGACTGTTTCTATGCCAATGAGCTCTAGCTTAACTAGCACCTTCTCCCCTTCTAAGTTCTAGGTGGAGGGTGAAGTCGTGGATTCAATACCCATCGGGTTCATGTGTAACTTACCAATAGAAAAACACTGTAAACTATTGCCATAGGAATAAATCCTAATTCTAATTGACTTGAGAAACTCTCATTCTTTCTGATTTGGGAAATCTCAATTGTTGATTTACAAAAATAAACTTAACTCTAGGATATTAAATAAAAATACTAAATAACCTTACTATTAAGACTTAAAATAAAATACAATTGACTTCTAAAATTAAATAAAACTAAATTTAAAATTTTTTTTTCTTTGCGCTTCTTGCATCAATTTTGTAATACGCGTTGGAAATTTTCCATATCTTCAACCAAGTCTGACATCAAAGTTGATATTTATGTGGAATATCTGTGGATGATTGAATAAGAATAGATGGTAAATTTGTATTTTATAGCCTTCTCTATGCTGTGCTCTTTGCCCATAGGATGATTAGTGCATTGTTAATATCAGGACTGGTATTATTTTAAATTTCTTTATAATGCACACTTATTGCACTTATTCTTTGTATTTATTGGATCTTTTCCTCCTCCATTATTGGAGTACCTGACACTTGAATTTGTTATTTGGAAATTAGTGTGAAGTATTGCTTGCTAATGCATTTCTAATTTTTCCACATGCAGGTTGGGATATGGGAAGAAAGAAAAGTTTTTGGTTCTCGTGCACAAGTTCTTAAGGAAGAGCTTGTGGGTAGGCAACTGGAAAATAGTAATAGAAATGGAAAGAATTTGAACTTCAAACTGGTAATTCAAATTTTCTTTGCTGACTATATGTTTGCATGGATATTGAATTATTCTATATGATTGTGGACTTATCCCATCTCTCTTTTCCATTCTTATAAACAGAGACCATCTGCTGGAAATAAATTGGAAAAAATAGTTTCAGAGTATCATATCGTTTATGGTGGCCAGTCAGATGAAGATGTTATATTGAGCAAATGTAGGAATGCTATTAGCAGCCTTGAGAAAGCTGAGAAGGAAATTAGCAGTGATATTAATTCAGGTATTCCTGCACGTATGTCTTCATAAATTGTTTCGTAAACTCCCAATCTATGCATTTGTGGTGATGTTTGTGTAAGCATCGTTGCATGTGTACGCATATTCTATTGCCTTTTTAATTTATTTGATACAATATATTACATTTAATTTCCTTATT
This sequence comes from Quercus lobata, assembly GCF_001633185.2. Classification (NCBI taxonomy): domain Eukaryota; kingdom Viridiplantae; phylum Streptophyta; class Magnoliopsida; order Fagales; family Fagaceae; genus Quercus; species Quercus lobata. The sequence goes on from NC_044905.1 coordinate 70,635,890, forward strand.
TTATTCTGTTTGTAGTAAGCTTTTGGATGTTCATTTTGTGTATTCTCATGCTAGAACTTTTATGTACTGTTATTGACGGTTATTGATGCGCATGTCATGAACATAGAATAAAGCTTGTGCTATATGCACTTTAAATTTTATAGTCAAACATCATGATGGAACTCTGAACAACACAACTTGGCCAAGATAATTTGTGCCAGGAGTGGCTATGGTTGTTCTAGAAATATTGTGGACTTGCTAAAATGTCATTGCCTTGCAAAATTTTTTCCTGTGGTATTGCTGTACTAAGAAGTGGAGATGTTAGCTGGAGTTGTGGCTTAAGTTTCTTGGGGCTACTACTCTTTTTTGCCCTTTTTCATTGTGTAATTTGAGAATCAGGTTTTGTTTTAACTGTATGAAGATTGAAGAGGTTTTTCGTGCTGCCATTATTGTTATTTCTTGAGGCCACTATTGTATGATGCCCTTTTTATCTTTCACAAATTGAGAAACAAGTTTTGTTTAAACTAGATGAGGAAGATGTTTTTCATACTACAATCATTAGTTTTTTATTGGAATAAAATCTTAAGTTACTCCATTATTGTAACTAGAACCATGCATTCAAAATAGACAGATTTAGGACAACTTGTAATCAACCTGCTACATGTGTAGATTTCAGATAACTACTGACCCCCTTTTTTTGGAATCTGGGAGCTTGCTTTTAACCATTGTCATTATCTGACATGTTACCAGGACAGGAAATATGTACATATTAAGTACATAGAAACCTAACTGATTAAACCTCAATGCCTTTGAAGTATGAATTGGCTGGATTTTTAAATCTAGAAGCAAACTGAAGTTAAATCTGGACTAAAATGTGTTAAAGCAAGTATGCAGCATATTTTATCTTCTATGGTTCTTGTGATTGGATTGGATCTTTCTTTTCTCTGAAGTCTGAACTGTTTGTTTTAGTAGGACAATTCCATGGATCTGCATTTGTGGAGGAGCTGCAGGGGCAGCATGCTGTACTGAGGGACTGTATTGAACAACTAACGGCAGTTGAATCATCTAGAACTAGTCTCGTGTCTCATTTAAGAGAAGCTCTCCAGGAGCAGGTTGGTTGGCCAATGGCCAGACTACTTGATGGTTACATACTATTGCATGAGATATTGAGATTAGTTGAAAATGAAGCTGATATGGTTTTTTTTATCAGGAATTCAAGCTGGATCAAGTCCGTAACCAACTTCAGGTTTGTCAATTGTATAATCCCTACTTGGTAGGAGTTTCAGTTAGCTCTTTGGATAATTTTTCTAATTCTTTTTAACAATTTGTAACATATAGAATGTTAAAACTCTTGGTAGAAGTTTCAATACATCTCTGTGTGTATGCATTCATAGACCAAGAGTTGAAAAGATGGCTTTCTAAATATTGTAATAAAATAATTTTTTATTCTATTTCCCTCGTCGCCAATGAGCTCTAGCTCAAATGGCGCCTCCTTCTTGGATGGATGGGGGGTGAGGTTGTGGTGCATGTATACTTTCCAATGAAAAAAAAAACATAAATTATCCATATCAACTGTGGTTTGTTGGTTTTCATTAGTTTATTTATTGCACTCCAAATCTTTCATGGACTAACAGCTGTGGAGATTTTATGGCTAGATAGATGTGAAATTCATGTTTATATGACCTCCTGTGGAACATGTTATACATGTTGGTTTTATCATTAGAGGATTGAAAAATTATTTTGCACCAAAAATATGAGATATCCTTTATTTTCTGGGTTTGTTTTTTTGGGTGTTGGGGTGGGCTTTGAAAGAAGAATCTTCTCTGAGACAAGGAACATAATAATAAGTCTCAATTTCTTGTTGCCTTTCAAGTTTAAAGTCCGTAAATGGTGTCCAATTCCCTTCTAATTGTGCACTAACATGGTTTCCTGCTATGTTTCTTGGAAAATGGTTTATAATCATTCTATGTATGCTTTTCCTATGTGTTGTTTTCCAGGCCGCACAGTCCCAGTCAGAGCAGGCAGGTAATATGTGCCAGCAGTTTCTAAATAGAGACAAAGTTCAGTCACTAGCTGAGCAAAGCCCGAAGGAAGCTCAAACCTCCCTAGCACCTCACAGCTTTGTACCGGGGGATAGGGAACAATCAGCTCCAGTAATGTACACTCGGCAGGTTTCCTATCCTGAAAAATCTGGCCACATTGAGGAAGACCCACGCAAGTCTGCTGCCGCTGCAGTGGCAGCAAAGCTAACTGCATCGACATCCTCTGTCCAGATGCTCTCTTATGTCCTATCCTCCCTTGCATCAGAGGGTGTCATAGGCAATTCAATGAAAGAATCCTCTAACGATTACCCTCCTGAAAAGAGGCCTAAACTTGAAAATGACCAATCCTCTTACATACCACCGCCTCAAAATATTCAACAACCTCCAGTTCCTCCTTTCCCTCATCCTGAATCTATCCAACACACTGTGTCTACCACCAGCCAACAATTTGCACCAAATGAGCCACCACCTCCCCCCTCGTCGTCTCCTCCACCACTGCCACCACTACCACCTATGCCACAGTATCCAGTGCCCCAGTACATGCAGACTGCTGGATCAATAAGTAGTGTACCATACAGCTATGGCATGCCCCAACAGCAGCTGCCTTCAATGCCTGGTTATCCTCCAGTGTCTGGGATTTCTCCCTTTACAACTACAAATTCTTACCAAAGTTTTCAGGGTTCTGATGGCAATATTTATAACCAGCCACCGTCCATGCCAATGGCACCAATTTCTCGACAATAGAATTCTCAGTTAAAGTGCTGCATGGAATGGAGAAGGTTTGCTGTGGACATAAAGACATCTATTGACAAATTTGATGAAGCTTCTGTCTCCCTGCATCTGAATTCTTGCTTATGTGCTTTTGAATTATACACCTAATTAGATCTGCACATAGTGAATGCTTGTAAACTATATTTTCCTTTGCTAATTATGGAGTTAAAATAGCTTCAGTGTATTACTTAATTTAGGGAAGAAATTTAATTTTGTTGATTAGGGACATAATGTATGCTAGTTGAGGAAGACATTTAGTTTATTATTGAATGAAAATCTTAGCTGTTTGATGTTGTGGACCTTCTGGTGCTTGCCATTACTGGTTCCCATCCAGTTGCAAGTTGCGACCGACTGATATGATCCAGTAGGTCTGACCCCAGGAGATGATAGCCATATAATCTGGATGATCATGGTTTGTTTTTTTATCAAATAAAAAAAAGGGATGATTGGTTTTTTTTTTTTTCCCTGGTTCACGTTTGACCCATTTCGATGCTGTTTGTAAAGACCTTTGGCAAAATAGGTTAGGACACCCTTTCTACAAGTAGTCTAGAATTGCTAGCTACCCTTGTGCCAGGGGTTACGCACTGCAGTCTTGATTCTCAAAACTGTACAATCTGCCCTTTAGCCAAAGCAAAAGAGGCTTCCATTAATAAAAGTTCTCATATTTCTGATTCAGTTTTTTTAGCTTATTCATTGTGACATTTGGGGTCCCTCCCCCATTCCTACTTTGCATGGACACAAGTACTTTCCTACTATAGCACTTGTGGCTAGCAGTGACTAGATCCCGTGACTGCCTTCAAACGGTTTCTCCATGATAGGTTCAAGTTGAAAACCTAGGTCCTTTAAAAGTACTTCTTAGGACTTGAGGTTGCTAGATCATCCAAAGGCATATTTGTATGTCAGAGAAAATATACCTTGGAATTGCTATTTGAATCGGGTGACTTGGGGTCCAAACCAGCAAAATCTCCAATGGAAGAATACCTTAAGTTATCAGCTCATCAAGGCGAAGTTTCGATGATTTTTCCATGCATAGGAGATTAGTTGGTAAGCTGTTATACTTAACACTTACAGTGTTCATTGGTTAAGTCAGTATTTAGCTCAACCAATACAGCCACATCTGACTCACTATTCACCAAAATCCCAGCAATGGAGGTTACTTTTTACTATATATATATAAAGAAGTAAACTATGACAACCCCACAAAAATAAATAAATGAGGGTGAGGAACTGATGCAGGGAAATAGTGATGGGCTATTGATTAGTTTAGTGAGAAAGGGATTTGAGTTGATTGGAGTAAACTACACAGGTGGATAAGTATCTCAACAAGAACACAGTTCCAAAAAAAGCTATCAAGCTTATTTCATTCGCAAAAATCAACCAACTGATTGATACTAATAGCTAAGATCAATTAGAGATAAGGCTAACTTTGATTGGTTAATGCGTAACTAATCAGCTAATCCACTGAGTATAGGTTGAATAACAACCTTAAGCTTGCTATTTGGACACAGGTCTTAACTGAATCTGAAATCTCAGTAATTGACTTGGAAATACATTAGAAACTAAAGGATAGGCTGCTGTAAGTGTTGGACTACACTAGGATAGGCTACTGCACTGCTGACATGGCTGTCTCAGCTGTTGCTATAGCTTGTACCAAAGTTGCAATGAGAAATAAGTTGTTTGATTCTCCTTGCATCAGCTGTTGGGTATTGTGTATTTGTAGGGGTGAGGAGGGCGTGCTGCCGGATTTGTAAGGGGTTTTGGGCTTTTGGTTTGTATCTATCTGTGCTCTAGGAATGATATGATTAGTTGTGACTGAAAAGCTATAATTTCTCGTAATCCCTAAATGTTGCACGGGTTTAGGGCTTCTAATAATTTCTACTTTGTGATTGAATGATGGTGTCATGATCTCTTCCTAGTGGCGCCAGCAAAGGTTTGTGGTGGTGGTAACCGGTGAGAATATATTGGGTTTCTTTTTTGGTAACTGGTCAGCCGTGGTGTAGACACCTAGCAGTGGTGGATGGCCATTAATGATATCAACAAGGGTCGGTGGTGGCAGTGGTGGAGCCAAGAATTTTGGCTTGAGGGGGCCAAACTATGATATTCATAAATCAGTCTAGACAAATTCAAAACATACATACACAATTAGATTAACAAGAACTCGTTATCTTCCTTTTTTTTTTTTCTAATGAACAATGTCTTTCTAAACTCTAATGAGTAGACACAAATTATCTACTTTACTCTAAACATATACAGAAAATAATCCAAAAAGAAAAATAATTAAATTTTAAATATAATGGAGCCAAAAGCTTTGTAACTCAACTTATTTGATGTATAAATGAAAAGATAAAAAAAGGAAAATAATAATAATAATTGTAAGGACACGATTCGTGGCGGACTGTAACAGTGTCGGGTTCGCACGTAAAAAGGGCCCAAACAATATCATTTGTAGAGCGTGGGTTTGAAAGGCTAGGCCTTAGTCACTAGACGGTGGGTTTTTCGGGGTGTTCGTATATAGTTATGTTTCCTTCATTCCTGGAGTCTTTCTCCTGGAGGTGGGCTGGGAGGCTCTGGATTTTGGCCATTTTTCCCAGCCCCCTCTCTAGGTTACTGATTTTTCCTTTTATACTCGCCTGTGTTCACTGTCATTCGTCCACGTATAGGGTCAACATTTCCAAGGCTGATATTTGTCCCATCAGCCCATACCCAAAGTCGTTGGGGGTGGTTGTAAAAACCAAAGAATGCGGCTATGTCAGGTTAAGAGTATTAAATGGCAGTAAGGGCAGCTTTCCCTGGATATTTTAGATATTTTAGATCTTTCTTCCAAGTTTCAGTCCTATACCATTTTTACCCCTCTTTCTGGGGGGACTTTGGGTCTGCCGAGGACTGAACTGCCCTCGGCGGTATCCATAGGCTATCTTGTCGAGCTTGGGCCATAGCCCTCCTCGGCTTGGGCCTTTGGATTCTCCCCGGGTAGATGGGTCTGGCCCATAAACCATTTGGGCCCCACAATAGCCCCTCAAAACCCGGCTGTCCAACCTCTTGGTTGGAAAAGGGGGTTTTGGTAATGCCGAGCTTTTATGATGGCTCATTTAATTCGGCCTTTCATTAATGCTGACGGTTTTCCATCTGTCCAAGAAATATACTGATCTACGAGGCGTTTTTTGATTTTACTCCTGACGCGTTCTCGTCGTTTGATTATTCAAAACACGCTTTTAATGACTTCCCTTTACGAGACTCATTTACATTCAACGGTTCGTCTGATGAGGCGGAGAAATGGAACGGACACATCTTCGTTTTCAGATTCTTTTGGAAACCTGAACGAATTTAATGCCTTCCGTTTTGCCCTTCCTATAAGAAGACAAGTAGGAGGCTATCACTTTCGTGCAGAGACCCTTTTATTTTTCTGAGATTTGAAACCCTTTGCCTCCCTTAGCGTTTACTTAACCCAGTAGTTATATACTAAATCACAGTACATTCACCATAACAAATGATAAAGAAACCATACCCCTCCTCAAAGCGTCATGTTCTAATAAAGCTCGAAATGGCTCGGTCAGGGCAAGGATGGCGGAGGCTTAAGATTCGTCTTACCTTCCTTTCAGCCAAAATCCGAAGCAGGGACTCGTCACGTCAAACTTTCGGCGTGACTGAGTCGAGAACACCCATCATCAGTACCAACCGCGCTCTCATGAGCATACCTAATATGGCTCCAGTGTGTTGGGAGTCAGGATCGAGGCAGGGACTAAGTGCCCCTGCTTCTTCCTCTCTTCGTTCACTGGCACCTCCTTTTGCCTCCCTTTCTTAGTCTTCCCAGCACCAGTTCCATCCTGGTGCTTTTCTTTCTCCCTCTTTTGCTCCTTTTTCTTTCTTTTCATCTCTTCTCTCTTCTTCTCCTCCTTCTTTACTCATGTCCTCCATCTTCTTCTTCCTTCTCCTTCAAATTCTTCTTCCTTCTCCTTCATCTTTTTCCAAAGAAGGTTCTTCTTTCGATATGAGCAATACTGAGGCAGAGATTGGAGAGACTTTGAAGACGAGTTTAAAAGACACCTGGCTGTTTACTTATCTGTACTGCGCATGTTAGTGTTGCTTCGACAGCTCACCTTTTGTATAGGCTTGTTTGAGTCCCTCTTTGTACGTTGTAAGAATTTTTCATATTAATAAAAATTATTGTTATTTTACTTCGCATGTTCTGTCTCTATGTTTTTACAAATTTGTAAACGCTGCTCAACACAATAATATAACATTTGAATCGATGACAACTAAGGCCAAAATACTTGCTAATAAAAAGAAGCCACCACAACTTTAACAGAATTGCTTGAACTAGCAATGCGTACCTGTGAATAACGATAATTGCCCGAAACAATGCCGAGATTAGAACTGGATGCTCTATGCGGTGTAGGAAGTAATCGTTCGAAGACATATCACCCGCAAAAATGAACAGCCCCCTTAGGCTACCGAATAGTGGAGTGCCCCACCATCATCCTAACACTTTTATTGGCCTTAACATTTTACAGTATCTGAGCCGGGGACTTTTCCCATCCGAGCAGTTATAAAACTTGTAATTTTTCTTTCTTTTTTTTTTTACTTGGTTTCCCCATAGGCTTGAGTCCGAGGACCATGCAAGGCCTTGGTTCTGTCCAAAACTTGTAATTTTTCTTTTTTGTACTTGGTTTCCCCATAGGCTTGGGTCCGAGGACCATGCAAGGCCTTGGTTCTGTCCAAAACTTAGTTTTCCTCATCCAGGTAGTTGGTTTTCCCATAGGCTTGAGTCCGAGGACCATGCAATGCCTTGGTTCTGTCCCTGGGCCCCCATGCAGAACGGGCCTGGGCCGCGAGTTTACTGGGCCCACAAATTAAGAGGTATTTCCGTAGTCTTTGGTCACGCGGTACTTTTTGGCGTCCCAGTGTTCGAGGTGCGCCTTCACGAGACTCCTTTAATCTCATGGTTGCAGATGGCGTGGGAAATCGAGCCGGAGACATTTTGTCTGTAGCGTTCCTTGGGACGCTGCGTGAATTAAATGCCACCACCTTATCTTTTTAAATAAATAGGAGAGAAAGTTGCCTTACCTGCGCGCAAATCCTTCAGTTTCCTCCCTTAGTATATCATGTTTGAGGCGAGGGTTGGGGAAAAGGAACTCTATCCGCCACGGAGGCGCCGTGTCCTCCTGAGACTCAAAGTAGTGAGGTACGGGCAAAGGAGGCGTAAATTCAAGGGAACATTCCGTTTCGACAGAGGGGAAAGGGTGTTTCTCCCCCTTTTAGTCAAAATCCGAAGCAGGTTCTGTTCATGCCAGAATTTTGGTGTGTCAGAAGAAAGATTCTCCGCCATCAGCGCCTCTGCCTTGTTGCAGGCAAATTTTTGGTGAAGGCTCCTCAACTTCCGGCTCCCTGCACCTTTCCTTCAGCGGTGTGAGGCTCAAGTTGGGTTCTTTTGCTGCCTGAGTTATGGGCGTGCAAAAGCATTGAGGAGGAATAAGGTCTCGAAGCAGTAGCCAACCTCTCCTCTGTGCTACCTCCTCGGCTTTATCTTCATTTTCTTGTATTTTTCTTTACTTACGTAGTTAGCTTTAATGTAAGCTTGTTTCAGCTTTTCATTGTACACTGTACTGTTCCTTTGTCTTAATAAAAGATGTGTTTATTTCTTTATACATACTTTTCTTCTCTGCAACAACTACTTGGTGCATGAATATTAAATGTAAGCTTGCCCTTAATGATATTCCGGGCAGAAAAATGCCTTAACACAGATTCCTACTGGTTTAAACTCACAAATATTATCAAGTATAACAAGGGTAATCCTCAATAAATTAAACTCTTGGAACTAACCGGGATAACCGCTGAGTGCTGCGCGATGCATGCTAGACCAATGTCCGAGAACGATAAACTCTAAATAATTCGTCCGAGAGGGTAGCCGAGTAGCGAGGGACTTTGATTGTGCTTTTGGGTAATATATTGCACCGTATCGCATCAACCCCTTTGGTACTGGGGATCCGAAGGTAGACCGGGGAATCCGTGCAATTAAGGGATTAACCCAACTGTTAACGAGGAGTTCTCTTCGGATGGATTTTGAGGTTTATGTGCCATAGTTTTTTTTTAAATAGTTGGTTTCCCCATAGGCTTGGGTCCGAGGACCATGCAAGGCCTTGATTCTGTCCAAAACCTAGTTTTCCACATCCAGGTAGTTGGTTTTCCCATAGGCTTGAGTCCGAGGACCATGCAATGCCTTGGTTCTGTCCAAAACCTAGTTTTCCACATCCAGGTAGTTGGTTTTCCCATAGGCTTGAGTCCGAGGACTATGCAATGCCTTGGTTCTGTCCAAAACCTAGTTTTCCACATCCAGGTAGTTGGTTTTCCCATAGGCTTGAGTCCGAGGACTATGCAATGCCTTGGTTCTGTCCAAAACCTAGTTTTCCTCATCCAGGTAGTTGGTTTTCCCATAGGCTTGAGTCCGAGGACTATGCAATGCCTTGGTTCTGTCCAAAACCTAGTTTTCCACATCCAGGTAGTTGGTTTTCCCCATAGGCTTGAGTCCGAGGACTATGCAATGCCTTGGTTCTGTCCTAAAACCTAGTTTTCCACATCAGGTAGTTGGTTTTTGTAGCTTGGTTTTCCTCCATCCGGCTGAGTCCTATGCAATGCCTTGGTTCTGTCCAAAACCTAGTTTCCTCATCCAGGTAGTTGGTTTCCCCATAGGCTTGAGTCCGAGGACTATGCAATGCCTTGGTTCTGTCCAAAACCTAGTTTTCCTCATCCAGGTAGTTGGTTTCCCCAGAGGCTTGAGTCCGAGGACCATGCAATGCCTTGGTTCTGTCCAAAACCTAGTTTTCCTCATCCAGGTAGTTGGTTTTCCCATAGGCTTGAGTCCGAGGACTATGCAATGCCTTGGTTCTGTCCAAAACCTAGTTTTCTCTTCGTGTGGGATCTTGGCTTTAGGGGAGTTAGCTCCTCAGCCAAGCCCCTAGAGTTTATCCATACGATTAACGCTACCAAGTGCCTAGTTTTCTCTTTACGGGGGACCTTGGCTTTAAGGGAGTTAGCTCCTCAGCCAAGCCCCTAGTCAAGAAACGTAGCCCCTAGCAGAACTTTATACTAGAACTCTATAACCAACGGTTAGAAATAATAAAGAAACTCTATCGACCCACCTCCTATACCAACACACAAGCCTTTCCCACACGTAAAA